>NC_141389.1:5131657-5237463 GCF_017979445.1 Akebia trifoliata | reverse complement strand
AACAAAATCAATTCTCAAATTATTTGAAAGAACAATTCAAGGATTATGTTTTGACTTGCAAATCATATCTGAGTACGTAAATGACTATGCATAAGATAGATCTCTAAGGCAACCATAATCCATGAACGGGTTGATTTAATTAATCATTCTAAGGAAACTAGGTAAGTCTATTGTTTTGATGATGTCGATTCCAAAGAACTGACATCATCAAAACATATCTCAAGGAGTATAGAGAATCATCATAAGATGCACAAAAGTAACAAAAATTAAACCTCTGTCATACATTTAATATATTTTTCCTCGATCGGGATATAATCATCTACCTCTAAACATACACCCTAATCTCTTTTCTATATCTCATATCAATCCACACCTCATTCTATCTATACAAATTATGTGATGATCAATTCATGTATTAATTCATAGATTACAATAAATATTAAAAATAACAATTAAACCCAAAAATTAATGTCTAGCACATGTATATGAAAAGGACAACCTATGTTTTTTTCACACTCAATTACCAATTAATATCATAATTTGTATTAAGAATTGAGTTGTGGTGAGGTGATTATATATGATACCACAAGCTTATTTTCTAAGCAGCAAGCTTGAAGGAGTGTTCTTGACCTTGGATTATGTAAGGATAGACATGATAGATGAGATAACCATCCAAGGGAAGAACAATATTACATTTCTAAATCCTAACTGAATTGGGAATGTTTAAAAGAATATTTACATTATCAATGTTAAGTTTACGTACCTCTTGATTTACAAATAATAAGCAAGCTTCGATCCTTACAACATGACAAAATGACGGAACTGAAATCAACCTATATATTAAGCAAACAAAAAAAGTAATAGTTGCTTAAATAAGTTTGAATATTGGGTAGAAATGGATTGCTTGGTATTTCAATGATCCCAATTATCGTGCTAAATAGAGGAACTGCAACATTACTAGCTGGGGCTCTAGGAATTCGAGCTCATCACTTGGAAACTTTAGCTTTTTTTAAAACAAGCTCATCAGTCGCTCTCTCAGTCTTTCCCTCGATCGACCTCTCAATCTCATCTCTCTCGATCAGTGGCTCCCTCGATCAACCTCTCGGGCTAGGTACTCTCTCTAATCCCTCTTTTCTTTATTTAGATTGCATTAGGGATTTGGATTGAAGATTTAGGTTTTTAAATGTGATTAAACACAGTTTTGTTAGTTTCATTATCTCACAGTTCTGATTTACATTGGACTCAATCTTAGATCTCTTGACCTTATTTTGATGTTTCTGATTTTCTTTTATTACTGGATGTGGTAAATTGAGCTTCTAGTAAAGGGTATGTTAGTCCAAAATACAGCAAGGCTAGCTTAATTCCTAGAATCGATTGCAACTAAATCATGATTGTTTTTGTATCTTGTGTGGATTTATAGACATTGAGAAGCCGCATTGAGTGGATGTTTAGCTGGTGAGTAGTTTAAAATTATTACGTAACAGGAATCGTGTAACTGTTTGGTAGCATTCCCGTGATTTCTGTTATAATGACAACATAATGTTTTGGTTTATATAAGATAGGTGTTCAGTTTTTGATGGCTTGGTTCATAAATGTATTATGTGCTTTGCTATAGAGTCCTATTTTATTTGTTAGAAAGAAATATTCTTTATTTGAAAGTATTTTTTTTTTAACATCCTGCAATTTGTTACAACTACCTCCCAAGCTTTATATGAGGTAGCTGCTGATGAAGATAGTGTGACGAAGGTTTGTTTGTATCTAAAAGATGAAGTGATCCCTAAGTTTATTCAAGATCTTTGCACGCTTGAGGTTTCACCCATGGATGGTCAGACATTAACTGAAGCATTACATTCTCATGGAATTAATGTCCGTTATATTAGATGGAAAGCAAGCATTAGCTGAATAGTGGACGTTCCTGTGCATAAATGACATGTTGTTTAATTGTGTGTCGTATGTTTTTTTCTTCGTGTAGAAATTGGAAAGTAAGTAATCATTGTTGTTATTTCTCTTCTCTTTTTTATCTTTTGATGTCTGTTATATTTCTTCTTGAGTCTGTTTATCTCTTTTTTATTTTATCTAATCGCTACTTTGTTCTTTCTGATGAGTCTGAATCATGTTCTCCAGATAGCTGATATGACTAGGCATTTACCTCATATTTGAGATCTTTGTGTTGTCGAAATTGTTGTTAGGTCTACAAAACACATTCTCAAGGTGAGCCTTCTTATCTGCTTAACTATTTATGTTCTTGAAGTTTTTTCTGCAATTTTGAAATATTGGGTTTGAACCTTTACCATTGCACATTTAGTTGCAGTAAAAATCTAAAATGTTGCCATTGTATGTAAATAGAATGTAACTTCATTCAATAGATCTTCCATGTTAATGCTAGTTTAATGTCATTAGAGCCTACTATTTCAATGCCACATTCTGAAACTGTGTGGTGCTGTGGAGTTCTGGTTTGGGATCCAACAAGGGTGTTCTTGTGTTGCACCTTCTATGTTATAAAAGTAATTGGAACAACCATATGGGTTTCCCACCTATCTGAAACTCTTTTGGTCCCAATCTTTAATGCTCTCAACCCTGCTTTTCTAAGTACTATGCTGCTTTTACTATAAACAGGTTGTCCGATCAATATGCAATATTTCTTGTGCTGTCACATAAATAATTTTTTTCACGCCTTTGTGAGCTGAAAAAAATAAAATACAGTTAATAATAGTTGAATATTTCAACTCTTATCACTAATTAAGAATGAAAAACTATTTGTTCTTCTGTTGTAATTGCATTTACTGTATGACATTGGCATACTTATATCAATCAAAAAACTTATATTGCTATTGTGTCTCCTTTATCTGGCTATGCAGGACATTCTGAGGGAGTCACAGGATAAAGATCTTGGGCTAGCGATAGCGCACTTCCTCAATTGTTTCTTTGGACATATTCAACCCGTTGGCCCAAAAGGTACTTCTAATGGTATGCAATCCAGAACCCAAAAGAAGGTACAAGAAACATGGATGTCTAATCTCTTTCTTAAAAGGTACCCGTTGAACTCTGATCTACCCATTGCCAGTGTATCTTAGTTTTCAGTCGCATTTCCGTCTTAGCAGATAACCATCAAGTATTATGCTGAGTAGCATGCCATTTTGTGTATGGGTTTGTTTGTTTCTTCATACACACATGCATAAACAAACACAGACAAATGCTCATATACTCATGTCTAAAGATGCTAATGAAATTTTCTTTTTTATCGTTGTATTTTAAAATAACTTATGTTCACTATTTTGTTATAATCACAGAGGCCTTATCACAAAAGTTTGGGGTTTACTTCTATATGTATACCATGTCATCTAGTGGTTCAAAGAAGTACTAAGCAAACAGTTCAATAAATTCAGGTTTTCCTATAAAATTCGAGAGATATTTTAGGTAAGTTCAGGTCATTTTAGAATTGCAAGAGATTTCTTTTATTAGGTAAATGTAAAAAAATTCCCTCGAGTGAGATGAATGTATATGGAATACTATTTCCTGCTATATTTGGAAGGAACATTGATTGTTTATCATGAATAGTATTAGCATATTTACATCGATTGGCAAGATAGGAGCCCGGGGTGTGAATGTTTATTTCCTTACAATCAGAATTCCATCAAACTTTCATTTGTTTCGCTAAAACATCTCATGGCCAAATCCTATGGTGAAGAACCAATAAGTTTCTTAAACTAATTATTGTCTAGCTTATTGTTTTTAGCAATGTTTCTATTTGCATGTATATCATATATATTTGTCGTAATTTTGTCCATTGAAACAGAATTAGTGGAAATATACAAGTTAATTGACATGTGACATTGATACAGATGTGTTAATTTCGCATTTAATTTCATCAACCAACATTCTATCATCTAAAAATTACAAACACCAAGGGATCTGGACCTATTTTTTTTTTTGGTAAGTACCAAGGAACCTATGGTTGAATGAGTAGTTAGTCCTTACATAGGCATAACTAATGCAAAATGATACTGACGTAGGGCCAATCCCTATGTATGTACGTATGTAATGTCTTTAAGTGCATGTGCTTGTGTACCAATGCCTGTTGGACTTGAGACTTGCGTGCAAGGTCATTTCAAATCCATTGAGAAATTCCTGTTTGCAGGCACACATACATGTGAGCCCTCATATATCTCTGAGCTGAGGCTTGGTATTGTCTTCATTGGTCTCCATCCAATGGTCACATGCATTTAGCATTAAGCATTTGCGTGATGAAAAAGGAGCCGATTGCTACTGTGACGACACAGAGCATTTCCCTCGCATGTATCTTATATTTTGTACAATATTGCAATGCATGCTAATCTTCAGAATGATTTTTCATTTTGAATGGCTGACAGGAACTATCATGTCAATCACAGTTCCTGCCTTGTACAGTAAATATGAAAAACATGTGGATAGGTATGCTGGGTTGTTGCATCAGAAAAAGTATGAAGGCATATCAAGGTAATTATCAGTTGAGTTGTAATCTAGGGTGATGTCCCGTTGCTTTGGCAAAATACGGTGTCTACATGGCAGATTTTTTTTAAGAATAAATACATCATGCTGTGTGCCTGAAGAAAATGGCTTGGTTAGGAGCCCATTGTGCTATAAATGCCTACCATAACGTGCCACTTAGACACCGTTCCTATATTATAGGAACCGGACACCATTCTGGATCCTGATTTTTATAAAATGTGTATACGTCCCTTTTGATAAATATTTAAAAATTTTTGCTGGCAGTTCAAATTTCAATGAAAAGATTTGGTTCATAGGTTCTAGTTATCTTGCGGAACCAAGTTGCTATAACAGTGAAAAACCAAAATCAAACAATCTAACCCCATTTTATTTTGAGTATCTATACAGGTGGTTTATGCCAATTAACATTGGGATAATCTTTTTAGTTGGAGCAATTCTTGGATAGGTACTTGTAAAAATACTGAAACCGAACCTTGTCTAGAAGGCCTGATCATTCCTACATGTTCAGCATGTTGTCTCAAGAGTTCATAGTTTCTACTTATTCCGCAATATTCATCCTAATTACTTAGTCTTCATTAGTTTGCATTGTTGTTTTTTATTGAGCAGGAAATTTGGGAAACCTTCTCTTGATAATTGTACATGCAATTTGTAATGAGGATGGTAGCCCATTCGGCGAAAGTAGTATTTGCAGCTCTATTGGACTATCCTATGTATCCTTCTCCATGGCGGTAAACCAATCTTACATTTTCCTTCTTTCCATTAAATGAAACAGAATGAGTGGTGTTTGATCATACATTTGGGTTAATGTCTTTGAGAACTCCAAGTTGGATCCCTTCAATTATGCATCACAATTCGCAAGCCAACTCAACTCTGCCGTGGCCTATTTATGAATCATCAACTAGGATTACACTATGATGTAGCTAGTGGTGTCAATTGCCTAAAGGATTTGTGACTCAATGAGTTCGCTACAGAGTGATTTTTCAGCTTCATTTGGTTTGGACTTCTAATTTTAAGACTAGTTTTTCACTTTATGCAGCTCGGTGGTTTCTTCATTTGGCCTCACACTAACCATCTTTTACATACTCCAGGCATAAAGTACAAAGCACTTCTAGCGTCAAAGGAGGAATACTCAAGGCTACCCAATAAGGATTTGAATTCCAATGGGGAAACTCACCTTCTGAAGAGAGAAGATCAAGACCAGGTGGTTGTACTAGTGGCATCAACAAAATCCATTGATGAAGATACAGAGAACCAAGCTGTAAGTATAATATTGAGTTTCTTGGCTTGCCACTCCATGTGTTCTTGGTGATATATCAAGAACAATGATACTGGTCTTGATCCCAAAATTTGAAACTATTTTCATTGCAGATTGTACCACACTTATCTAGCGAGAAGCTCGTAGGTGACAAGGTGTCTTTTTGGGGTAAATTAACTGGTGTTCTTCACCAAATTGCTGAGGAATTATTGGCACCTCCGACTATTGCTGCTGTAAGTTCTTTTTATTATCTCGGCTTATATTAAGAAATGCTTCACTACCTCTACTTGTTGGTGGTTAATTCAAAATTATGCTTCTTTGTGGCTTATTAGATTGTGGGTTTCATCTTTGGGGCAACACCATGGCTGAAAAATCTCATCATTGGTAATGGAGCTCCACTAAAGTGATCCAAGAATCTATCAAATTACTTTGGTATGTAGTATTATAAGTAAAACCTAAGCTTATCTTGCAAAACATTTGGGCTTTTTCATTTGTTCTTTTTTATTCTTGAATGCTGATATCAAGATTATTCTGCAGAGATGGCACAACTCCTTGCATCACTCTTATTCTTGGGGGCAACCTACCTCACTGAAGGTGAAAATCTTTAATCATTCAATTCACCACTTTGATTGATCTAAATTCAGAATCTTAACCAAGTTTATTATTTTAAACTTCAAAACAGGATTACGGTCGGTACTAAATTGAAACCTCTCTGTTGTTATTGATTGGAATTATTTGTATACGATACATGATCCTTCCTGCAATTGGAATTGGTGTAGTTAGTTAAAGCAGCGGGCAATCTTGGTTTCCTTCCCTCAGACCCATTGTCCCGATACGTGCTTATGGTGCAGTTTACACTGCCACCAGCCATGAATATCGGTATGTAGCTAATACATATTTGATGAAATGCTTTCAATCATCTCTCCATTACGTCCAATTGTCAAATAATTATGTGATAATAAATATTTAATTATGATTATGAAACCATTCACGGGTACTAAGATACAATTGTTTGGTGTGGGCCAAGAAGAGTGCTCTGTCCTCTTTCTGTGGACATACTTGGTGGCAGCTCTCGCCCTGACTGTATGGTCAACGGTCTACATGTCTATGCAAGTAAGTAGTGGGGTGGCACCCACAATTCTATAACACAGTGGCCTCAATTACAAAAGACGTGACTCACAAGTCACAAACTGCACCAAAGATCTCAAGCAGTGCTGGTAGCCGCTACGGCCAATCAGATCCTTTCTTAAAGGCTCGATTGAATTACGTAATTGGTGATCTCTTTTATTATAAAAATTATTGCTGATTTGTAATCTTTTTGTATATAAATTAATGTGATAGAAAATCTTGATGTTTTCTATTTGAGTCTATCGGTTTATAACAACTTTAGATATCGGTTTGTAACCGATGCCTAGAGTCTCAGACTTAGTACATCAGTCTTATAGACATCGGATTATAAATCGATGTCTAAGATAATTTTTTTTGTTATATAAATACAGTTTTGGAATGGTTTTAAGCTATTCCAAAATCAGAGTTTTGGAAATGTTTTTAGTCGTTCCAAATCCTTAGATCTAGAACGGCTTCCAGCCGTTTAAATTCATTAACGACGCCTAGATTAAAGATGGTCTGTCGGCAGTTTCATAGTGGCTTAGGAACGGTTATAAACCATTCATGATTGCCATATTTGTTGTAGTGTAGGCCAACGAAATTGTAGGTTCCTTGAATGTACAATGGCTAACGAAATCTCATTTTTGAACTTAGTTACTATACAAATAAGAGAGAAAATAGTTCTATTAACTCAATAACATTCATTCATATGTCAACTTGAAAAAAAAATTGTAATGAAGATGACAAAAATATTCATTCTTTAGAGAAAAATAATAATAGTTCTTCATTGTCAATGTCATATATGTTTCATAGATCAATTTCGAGTTCAAGTTTGAGAAAGGAAGCCGAGAACTTGAACGTTAGATGTTACACCACCCACAGATCCAAGCCGAGAAAAGAAGCTGAGGATGATAGATTAATAGAGAGGAAATGAGAGAAATCGGGAGGGTTTCGAGAGAGATGGAGAAGACAAGATAGAGAACATATTGAGAGATTGAGAGAGTAGAACTTGAGAGATTGAAAGAGTAGAGCAGGAAAATAGAAAATGAAAGTGATAGAATGAGGCGAAAACAACCCTAATTTTAAAAAGTTTATAACGTCAATTTTATTCACATTGGCGTTATATTATGTGACCAAACAATATTACGAAAATGCCATCACTTATATAATATCAGTTTTACTAAAAATCGACATTATAATCAAATCGAAAGCCACATCCATATAACATTGGTTTTTATAAAAATCAACGTTGTATTAAATATATAATGTCAGTTTTTCTAAAAACTAATGTCATATAGGGGTTTTTTTTATTTCTTTCTTTCTTAGCTACATGCATTAATCCAGATCTCTCCACAAAAATTTCCAAAAACTTCTATCACTTACCTTTTATTACATTTTCTAACAAATAAATTGAACTTCATTAGAAGGTTGCGCATTTTCAGCAACACAGTGATGACTTCTAGGCTTGCTTTCCTTCCTGCATAGAGGGAGCATCATTCGTTAAAGTCTAAACACATCACTCAAAGTGTAAATCCACTATGAAGAGTGGAATCCAACAAAAAATAGTCAAAAATATATTTATAATGTCGGTTTCTGCAAAAATCAAAATTATATACCTTTTTAAAATATTTGCGAATTTACTACAAAAATTCTAGCTTTGTAATGTCATTTTATTTTAAATCCGACATTAAAAATCTAATAGCTAGCACCTACAAAAATATACAAAAAATTTATTTGATTCAAGGATTTCTTATTGCAAAACCAAATTAATTACATTCAATTTCATTAAAATTTATTTTTGTTTTGGTTTGTTTTGTTTTTTTTTTTTTTTTTTTTTTTAATTCTTTTGTTTTTCTATCACTTGAAAAAAAAAAAGGCCTAAGTGAGCCTCGCCCAAGGTCAGTAACTTGTTATATAATAGGATCTCGGGTCAGGCCTAGGCTTGATTTATTTGGAAAGCACTACCCAATTACTGTAATGGTATTTTTTGGAGATTCATGTAGGTAGGGGTCTCAATGGGTCAGCTCCAGTTTGGTTCCCAAGGAACTTATAACCATCATTTATTTTATTTCAAGTCGGTTTTGGTTCCGATTCCAAAATAAATGGAACCGTGACCGCCAGAAAAACACGGGTACCCATCGGGTCGGATTTTAAAGAATTGAATGAGAAAAAATATATTTCAAAGTATTATAAAACTTTTTTCCTTTCAAAAAATTAACATATTATCTACTAAGTTATTAACTTAGTTACAATTTGTTACAATGAAGATATAAGTTAATGTTTTTTTTCAAAATAAAAGTCTTAAATTTTTGGAAAGAGAGCTCTTTTTAAGCTCAAATCGAGAATTTATATGAAAAATTGAAGAATTTTATATAACATGCATTAATTTAAAATAAAATAAAAAATCTCAAATAATCTATAATATGAAAAGAAATGTCAAATAAATCAGTTCTAGGCATCCGTGGGTACCTGTTGGATAGAACCTAATGGTTCCATTTGATTTCGATTAATTAAATGTGTACCCAGTGACACCCCTACATGTAGCTCTTCCAAATTCTGGATTTTGGCTAATATAATGTAAATGGTATGCCATCGAATCTCTGTGCCAATTATCCTTTTATTTATGAACTTGCTTGCATATCAACATTTTTTTTTTTTTTTTTTAAATGTAATTTTTTGGCCTGCCATCGAATTTTTTTTTTTTTTACTCCTTTTTAAGTTGAACTGACGTGACAGTGCAAGAGTAGTAATTTTTATTCCTCGTAGTTTGTGCAGTACGTATCCCAAGGGAAAATCTACTATTCTGATGAGTATGCGTCACTTGAATTTTTGACTCACCCTGTCAGGTTACATTACAAAATCATTACACTTTTAAGTTTATTTGATGGAGTAAAACACATTCTATTTAAATCAGTAAAGGAGCCCTTTACGCTATATTACATACCATAGAGAAAATTACAATGAAAAACAAAACAAACAAACTATAAGCGAAACTTAAATCTAAACTCAACAGGGGAGTGTTCATCTATCTATTGATGAGTTCTATCTTCAATAAACATTTTCTTAATCATTTGCAACTCCATGAGCACATCTTTGATTTCCATTCGGTCACCTACCGACTCTGCAGAACATGCAACTCCAATTCTGAACATGGAAATCAAGTATTCTTGCATTTCATATATTGTATTGTATCTTTGATTTTCAAAATCATTGATAGCTTCATTATGTTCTTCTACGCATAAGTGCGGATCCAAAATTTCCATCAGTCGTCCAGTCAAAGCCATTTTGGAAAAATGATGAAGGCTTAAACCATCCTTGAAAATTGCATCAGTTGGCCTTTTTCCTGTTAACAACTCCAACAAAAGTATTCCGTAGCTGTACACATCTCCTTGTGTAGAGACCTCAGTACCCATACCATACTCTGCAATCCAATATGTATTATCTAGTCAAGTATTAAAATAATATATACATATATAGAACTTGAAATTTTTTAACATAAATGAAATTCATACCTGGAGGGATATATCCAATGGATCCTTTTACAAGTACTGAATTGGTTTCAATTTTACCGGAATTGCTTGCATTTATAGCGAGAATCTTTGCTAAGCCAAAGTCACCCACATGAGCTACCATTTCGTTGTCAAGAAGAACATTGCTTGGCTTTAGATCGCAATGAATAATTTGTGTTTGACAATGATTATGAAGATAGTCCATTGCACAAGCAATGTCGATTGCTATGTTAAGTCTCAGGCCAAGGTTCAAGTCTCTCGATTGAGGCCTCTCGTCTGAATTTGGATGCAACCAATTCTCTAGACTCCCATTAGGCATGAACTCAAAAACTAAAGCTTTGAAATCATTACCACTGAAGTCCATACTTGAGCATGCAGTTATGATTTTGAGTAGATTTCGATGCCGGGCTTTTCTTAAAGCTTTACACTCAGTAATGAAACTCTTGGAAGCTCCTCGTACGTTAAGGTTGAGTACCTTCACTGCAACAAGTGTCTCATCTGGATGAAGAACCCCTTTATACACAGACCCAAAATTTCCCATACCAATCAAATTGGCTGAAGAAAATCCATTTGTTGCTTTATGGAGTCCATTGTAAGAAATCCTTTTAAAAAAGTCACCCAAGGAAAATGTGAAAGAAGATTTCATCCTTGGCTTTCTCATCCAATAGATAACAAGAAAAGATGCCCCCACAATTGACGATACAGATATTATTATACCAATTGTCACCTTCAAAGCAAGAGATGTTCTTCTTTGCTTGGATTTCTTGATGGGACATGCAGGTAATTGAAGTTCTGGGATGCCCCCACAAAGTTTATTATTCCCAGAAAATATAAATTCACTTGCATTTTGAAAGACACCCTTTATTGGTACCTCACCCTCAAAATTATTGAAAGACAGATTTAATTTTTTTAGAAAGAATAGGTCATCTAGATCTTTAGGAATTTTTCCAGATAAGTTATTACGCGATAGATCTAAATCTTGAAGATTTTTCAAAGAGCCAAAAGATGAGGGGATGGGTCCTTGAAAGAAATTGCCTGACAAATAAAGGCGTTCTATGCTCAAACAACCACCAAGTGTGCTAGGAATTTCTTGAGACAAATTGTTCTCAGAAACATCTAGCAGTTCAAGATTTTTCAAGTTACCCACTTCCAAAGGTAGGGACCCAGTCAAAGAATTATCAGCTAAGAGGAGAAACATTAACTGCGACGATAAACCAAGAATGGTTCCGTTAAGGTTATTTTTTGAAAGATCCAAAACCTGTAAAAGACGATAAGTCTTAAATTCTGGAATAACGTTTCCTACTAAGAAATTGTTTGATAAATTGAGAGAAAATACATTAGTGTTGTTCCCCAGGGAGTTAGGAATATATCCTGACAATCTATTTCCACTTAAATCCAACTTTTGCAACTTTTGGAGCAACCCAATGCCATTGGGAATGCTACCGGTGAGAAAGTTATTCCCCATAGATAGTTCAATTAAGTTAGTGAGGTTTCCAATTCTAGAAGGAATGCTTCCGAATATTTGATTTTGTGTTAGATCTAGTGTAGTGAGTTGGTCGGACAGATGGGTTATGAAATTCGGTAGCTTACCTCCAAAATGATTTCCACCGATAATCAACAATTGTAGCTTAGTGCAGTTGGTCAAGGAATTTAGAAAATTCAAATCATTTTCTTTCCCAGTTCCTAAATGATTGGCATCCAAACGTAGACTCTGAAGGCCATTTAGGTTTCCTATCTCAATTGGGACTTTTCCAGAAAAATTGTTTCCACTAATGTCAACCTTCTGAAGTTGCGAAGCATTGAACAATGATGTAGGAATGGATCCAAAAAAATTATTTACTCCAATAAAAAATAATTCGAGATTGGGAAGATTGAGGCCTATCTCAAGTGGAAGATTGCCAATTAGTTGGTTATCTGCTACAGAAAAAATTTCTATAGATGAGAAATTATAAAGAGAGGGAGGAATGGTACCAGAAAAAAAATTTGGACCAAGACCAAGAGCAATTAGATTTTTAAGTTGACCTAGGGAATCTGGAATACTTCCTTGTAGAGAATTTAATGCTAGAGAAAGAATGGTGAGAGATGAAAGATTCCCAAAGGAAGTTGGGATCCCTCCTGACAGATTGTTGTTAGTAAGACCCAACTTACTGAGCTTTGACAGAGACCCAATCTCAGTCGGTAGATTCCCGACGAACTTGTTGCCAGCTAGTAAGAGGCTTTTGAGGTTTGAGCATTGGGACAGATTGACTGGAATTTCCCCTCCGAAGGAATTGTTGCTCATTCTGAATATTTCAAGTCTGAACAAGCGGCCGACTTCTTGGGGAATTGCACCTTGGAAGCTGTTGTTCAAGAGATTTATAGTATGTAGGAAAGAGAGGTTTCCAATATAGGGAGACATATAGCCTACCAACCCTCGTGATTGTAGGTCCAATGTTACCACCCTTTGATGTCGACGACTGCATACAATACCTGTCCACTCGCAGAAATGGAGAGAATCATTCCACGAGCTCATAATTTGCTGAGGATCATGAATGAGATCCTTGAAGGCAAGCAAGGCGAGTCGATCAGTTTCATTCCTTAAGGTGCTAGATTTGGCCAATCCTATTGGTAAGCCAATGCACAAGAAAATGAGGGAATGTAGAAGAAAGAAATGAAGTACACTCATCATGGCCAACAATGTAATTAAGCTCTCCAGTGAGTGGTTTGCATGGTTGTCTTTGTGAGTGAACTATATATAGAAAAAAAAAGAGGTGAAAAGTGAGTCTAGCTAGGATAACGCTTAAGTAACATTAAAATGTACATTGTGGGGTTACATTTCTGACGTAGATAAGAGTGTCAGAATCATAGATGATTTTCATCAAGATACGAGTTTGAAGCGGATCATCTGTAGTAACTTTTCCCGTAGAGCCACTGTAATACTTATGGACGGTTATCAAAATGCCACGTAAGCACATAGGAAACCTACAGCTGACATTTGTTGAAAAATAGAGATTTAGTGACCATCCATTTTCAAGGTCTTGGATCATGTTAAAAAACAGTTTTTTTTTTTTGAAAATCAGATCTAAACCATTACTACAATTAGGCTCTAGTGTTTTGTGTCCCCCGTGATATTACAATCTCTTAACTGTAGACATAGTGCTACAGGGGCATTACAGGAAAAGTTGCTGCAGAGCATCCGCTTCCCTCCACGTTGTGATTAATGTTTGAGATACTATTCCAATATATTCAAATTGGTATGTGTCTCTTGACCTCAGTCTTCTCATACAGACTAATAGAAAATGATTTCAGAATCCTTGATTTTGTTTTCAAAATTAGTCATAATGGTGATGGAAATGATGATGATGATAACAACTATGTTGACGATTATGGCATTGAGATCATTTTGATGAGAGCATTTAGGTCATTCTTCATAAGTCTTCAAGAGAATAAGAAGGTCAAGGACATACCATCAATTTAAATCATAGAACGATGTATCTGAAATATTAACAAAAGTGGAAAGCATAACATTAATTTCAAGATTTAGGAGGCTACATGTCATTTAAAGACACTGATTTCACCAAAATTTTGAAACAGGCGCCCCTTCACAGTTTGTTCCTCAAAATTGAGGATTTTGTATTTTATGTCTATAAGGCAATGCGAAGGTCAGGGAGGACATGTAATCAATTTCAATAATACAAGGATGTATTTTAAATATTGGATTTTTGTTAACAAGTGATTCTAAGAGCACATGTTAAAGTACAATAAATACACTTTGGAAATTAGCAACAGAGGGTATTTTGGATATTTTTGGCACAAAATACAATTTCTCAAGTGTATTAAAAAACGAAGGCTTTGTATCTTGTGGACGGGAAACTTGACTTGTGACAACTACTTTGACAAGTGGTGGGTTAAGATGCCGTGTGATTCGAATAGACTAAAAGACTGGACTTTTGCTCACATGACTTGGACTACTAGCTCATTTTGTGGTTATAATCAAAGTCATCAAAGTCTTCGATCAGACTAAATCATGATATTTTTCTGTCTTAATTTTTTTTATTTTTTATTAGTACATGACTTTTATGAATTTCTCGATTAAATCACGAATAATATAAAAATAATAAGGATGCAAATGTGAATGACATTGATTGGATGTTTTATCTGTTAAGAAATCATAATTCGGACTCATAATTATTGTCCTTTCATTTTATCTTTTGAATAGTATGTGCAAATCATTTGGACAAATCTTGAGTTAAAATGTTGAAATTTATTGGGATAAATTTTATTTATTTTTTCTTTTTTTGATAAGTAGTATTGTATTCATATAACAAAACCAAATCGGTCGAGATGGCCAACCTGGAAAGGCCTTACAAAATAGTACTACTCATGAACAGAACATCAAATCTTATCCCACTTATACAAGAAATCCTTAAAAAATAGACCGCTAAACTCTTTATACACTTTGGACCAACAAAAAATAAGACCCAAGATCGACATAATCGTGTCTGGACAATCCTTGTGTTTTCCCTCGAAAATGCATCTATTCCTTTAAGGCACACCCCCCAACAAATTGCGAAAAGTGTTATAGTCTACAATATCCTTTTTGTGTCGTCAAACAGGTGACCAATTGACGACCAACCCGTGAAGATGTCCTTAATTGACTTCGGTAAGCAAGTTGAAACCCCATTGTAGACACCCCATTTTTGCATCCGCCTGATTAATCAAGTCGTCAACCCGATCGCAAAGGTTTCTAATGATGGATGTCTATTCCAATGCTTTATTTTGTTACCAGATATGTTTCAGAAATCCGGATGAGGTATCTCGAACTGACAAAACTTAGAAACCACGCTACGCTAGGAAAATACTACCTCAGAAACATAGAAATCATCATCCTGCAAATCAAAAAGAAGCTTCACGGTAAAAATCACTAAAAAATGACCAAATTACCAAAATACCCCTAACATCAAAACAACCTTAGAGCCTACATTACGCTTAGGAAAATCTGTTCAAATACACAAAACGACAAATCAAAACCAAATAAATCATTTCGCCAATTTTCACAAAATTTGACAAAATTACGAAAATACCCCTCATAAAATTCACGACCATTTAACACAAAAAATTTCATAAATGACAAAAACCAACATTCCCATTGAATTCCTTACGAAAAATTGATTTCAAAACATCCTGGAACATTGAAAAACGACTTAAAACGTAAAAAATCCTCTCCAAGGGCAAAATGGTAATTTCAGAATTTTAATAATTAAAATTTTTGAAATTAATAAATAAATCACTAAATAATGTAAAGTGAAACATTAATAAAATTAATTATAAAATTTAAACCGAAAAATTGATCAATCAGGCTTTCAAGAAAAATTGTTGATGGTTCGCAAGATATTTCTTTAAGGACCCCTCCATTTGGGGGTCCAAAGAATCAAAGATATAATAGATGGGGGTTCTCCAAAAATTTAAAGTCAATCAAGCAAGACTAAAGTCAAGATATTAAAGTCAATCAAATAAGACTAAAGTCAAAATTAAAGTCAATTAAGTAAGACTAAAGTCAAAGTATTAAAGTCAAAACCCTAAATCAAAACACTAATCAAGTCAATCTCATAAGACTAAAAGTCAAAATCTTAAATCAAAACCCTAATCTAAACTAATCAAGTCAATTTCATAAGACCAAAAGTCAAAACCCTAAATTAAAACCCTAAAGACTAAGTCCATCTCGTGAGACCAAAGTCTAAACCCTAATTGAAACCCTAAAAGAAACCCTAATTCTCCTAAAAAAATTTATAAATAGGAGCCTCCACACCCTATTTTCGTATCAAAGAAAAAACCCTAGAAAAAGTAGGTGAAGAAGCCTCCACAACCTCCCCAAAACCCTAATTTTGGAGTCCCAACTCCTTCCCTAACACCCCTACTTCGATTTTAGCCTAAAAAACACCTAGAAACCTTTCAAAAACACCCCAAAAATCCACAACAAATTAAAAGCATCCAGATCCAAGAAGGAGATACCTTACCTCGGAGATCAGAAATCAGATCCGGAGACAGAACGAAGCAAGAAGTACGGTACAAGGAGCTATTTTCACCAGATCTGAGGGAATAGTACTTTTGCAAATCGAAGGTAAGATTTTTCATTATTTTTTTAATCTAGGTTTTGTCATTAGCGATGTAGTTATATTTGGAATAAGTAGAGACCGGCATTGGCCGGGCGGGGTTGGTGCCTAACACCTTCCAACCCCGTAACATGATCCCCAGATTCAGATTTCTATAGTAGATTAGTTCTTTTTTATCCATTGTAGAGTCAGTTTGGTTCCTAGACCGTAATAACTAGGTGGCGACTCCCAAACCTCAAGGGTCAAAAGCGGATCCGCGCACCCCGCGAATCGAGGGCGCTTTCACCCATATAACTTAAAAAAGTGAGCCTAAATGCCATGTGAGAGCTTGCAATGGATTAGAAGGTGATCCAATGATTCTTCATTTTCCATACATAGCATACAACAACTCGCCCCATACCATCCACGCCTCATCAACAAATCTGTGATTTGTATCCTTCGTAAAGCCGTCGTCCATGTGAAGAATGCGACTTTGCTTGGCACTTTTGGACCTCAAATTGAAGCATGAGAAAATAGCGAGTCTCCATTATTGCATAGTGATTGGTAGAATGAGTGTACCGTAACCTTCCCATACGAAACTCGATACTTGAAGCGTCACCGACTAATCTACCAATTTCTTGAAGATCTAACTTGTTAATGTTCCTTTGAAAGCCAAGATCCCATGCACATTCTCCTCCCAAAGTTCGTCGGACGAAAGTGATTGGTTGCCCTTTCTCGAAGAAGATATAAAATACAAGGTTGAGAAGACCTCCATTAGAGGCTGATTGCCACACCATGTGTTCTCCCAAAACCTTACTTGGTTTCCTTGACCCAATTTGAATTTTATTCTCATTTTGAACAGTGGGATGATCTTCATGATGCTCTTCCATAACCCTCACCCATATGGTTGTCTTGTTGATCCTCTTTCCCACCCTATCCGGCTCAGCTTGTACTTGTTTTCTATGACTTTTCTTCATAAGTTGTCCCGATCGACCCCAAATTTCTACAACCACTTTCCCCTCAAGACCACGTTCATCTCCCCGAGTCTCCTAACACTGAGGCCACGTTCATTTCTCAAGTGTATTTGTTACACTTTAAAGGCCCACGTTAACAAGACCCCAAATATTAATAAAAATAAAATATCAACAGTCAAAGACATAACATTAATCCTAAAATTGATGGGTTTCACCAAAATTTTAGCTTCAAAGTGATTGGACTAAGGGTTTTGCATCTTGGGGACAGGAAACTTGACTTGTGAGCAACGACTTTGACAAATGGTGAGCTAAAATGCAGTGTGAGTCAGATAGACCAAAAGACTAGGACTTTTGTTCACATGACTTGGACTGCTACCTCACTTTGTGGTTGTAATCACTCACCGAAGTCTCCGACACGACTAAATTATGATATTTTTCTTTACTACTTTAATTATTATTAATTTTTTATATTAATATGTGACTTTTACTAACTTCATCATTAAATTACAAATAATATAAAAATAATAATGATGCGAATGGGAACACATTGATTTGATATTTTTATTACTTAAGAAATCATAATTCAAACTCATAATTGTCATCTTTTTATTTTATATTTTGAATGGTACTTGCAAGCCATTTGAACAAGTCTTGAATTAAAATGCCGGGGTTGATTGGGATAAGATTAGACATCACTTCCGTGCATCACTTGATGTGATGTTATCAGGAATAGTTTGAGTTTTTTCTCATGTTGTGTGCCCACGCATTAATAATTAATTTAACATTAAAATAAATATATTTTTACAAGGTTAAAATAATAAAAGAAAAAAATATGTCAAGGATGAACAAAAATTTGTTGTCTTGAATGTTATGTGCTTAGCCGATGAACTAATGGTACCTACCTCATGTATTGAAAAAACAAATAAAAATTTCCTCCTGTAATTTTCTCTTCACCAAACTATAACCCTTGTTTTTTCAATACATGTCAAGTCATATATGCCATTGGTTCACCAACTTAGCACATAAAATTCAAAACAACAAATCTCTATTCCTTAACGGTGAAAAAATGTGGTCCAACATGACATTGACATACCTATATACGCATCAAGATAATTTTTAATGACTACTAAGGCACAAAATAAATAAATATTGGCCAAAAATCAAGGTCATGACAATAAACTTGTCAAATGTTTTAAAATGCAAAGTTATATTTATTTACTTATTTATTGAAAAACATTAAAAATAACAGATAACTTTAACCCTAAGGGGGTAGCTCAATGGCAATCTTGGATCTAATAAACGGTGAGAGTCCATAGGTTGTGAGTTTGATACCAAGTATGAACACTATTTCCTTTGGACCACACGCAAGGGCACACCCTCACTTACCCAGTGCATGTGATGTGCGGGCCTTGCATGTGCTTGGGGTAGGGACCCATAAGTTCAGACATCCCCATCATAAATAAAAAAAATTTAAATAAAATTTCTAACACGACTTAGTGTAGTTTTTTTAATTGATTGGGCCTAGTTTGCTATGACTCCGCAAGTTGGTTCAAATAATATTTTAGGGCCAAAAAAACCTAAAATTCATTTGAATTGAGTCAACCTTGATTGATGACACAACTCAAAAAGTTCTAAAACATAAGATTATGAGTTTATTTAAACTAACCAACAAAAACATATTTTGAAGGGTTGAGGTTCTCCATCAAATTGCCAATGGAGGTGCTAAGAATTCTCAAGAAAAATAAATTGAAAACAAATTACGAAGATTTTATTTTCTTTGTCGTATATCAACTGTTTGTTTGCTAGAGATCTAGCCTCGATTGTAGATTGAAAGTTAAAATGTCTATATTAAAATTGTTTTATTCTCAATCACATTATACCATGTATTTATGGTCTAGATAACGTTGAGAGTGTTGGAATTTAGAGGGTTGAATTTGAAAATCTTTTAATAATTAATGATTTTAAACCATAGGATAAAAACTCAATCCCAAATTTATGTTTTATGCTTTTTTTTTGTTTTTTTTACTTTAGTTGTTAGTATTACTTTTGCCTTATGTAATTTCAGTCCCACATTGACTAGGAGAAGAGTTGATTTGCAACTCTTGAATAGTTGTATTTCTATTAGTTTTAAAGTTTATAAAAGTAGTCAATGAGCTCAGGCACACACAAGGGGCCCAAGAGGAAAATTGAAGGTTCCAACAGAGATTTGGATCAACTGGTCTAAAAACCTAATGCGTGTGCATACGTACAACTAACACCCAAACGGGTGCAAAATATCGGATTTATTTAAATGCTTCTATTTAGTCGATTTAACACAAAAAATATCTTTGATCTCTTGCTAATTTCACTATTTTATCACCATCCGTATATTAATATTCTTCATTGTGAGAGCACACAATCAAAAAACCACTTTGACGATCAAAAGGGCAAGGAACCGGAAGGCAGCGCAAATAAGAATCTACAAGAGGTTTATGAACTTGATGGAAACGAAGAACTCTTTAATGAGAGCTTAATGCTAGCCAACATAATGACTCAGTTGGAAACAACCCTGAAAATATAAAAGGGATTAATGAAATCGCAGCAAGTATCGAGGCTTTAAATCAAATCCCTAAGATTCGTCTCTCTAAAAAGTTCGTAATGCCAAAGATGGAAAAGTTCAATGTATTATAAAACTTTCTCTTTCAAAAAATGAACATATTATCTACACAAAGTTATTAACGTAGTTACAATTTGTTACAATGAAGATATAAGTCAATGATTTTTTTCAAAATAAAAATATTAAGTTTTTAGAAAGAGAGCTCTTTTTAAGCTCGAATCGATAATTTATATGAAAAATTAAAGAACTTTATGTAACATGCATTAATTTTAAAATATAATAAAAAATCATAAAAAAACTATAATATAAAAAGAAATGACAAATAAATCAGTTCTAGGTATATGTGGGTACCCATTGGATAGAACCTAATGACTTCGATTTGGTTTTAATTAATTAAATGTGTACCCATTGACACCCCTACATGTAGGTCTTGCAAATTCTTGATTTTGGCTAATATAACGAAAATGGTGTGCCATCGAATCTCTGTGCCAATTATTCTTTTATTTATAAATTTGCTTGCATATCAACATTTTTTTTTTATAAATGTAATATTTTGGATTGTAACTTTTTAAAGTGTATTTTAATATTCCCAAGGCATTCAGAACTTTTTTTTACTCCCAGAACTGTTTTTTACTCCTTTTCAAGTTCAACGCTTATTTTGTAGTTCAACTTCACGGGCTAACTCAAAAACTCACTTACGTGATAGTGCAAGAATAGTAATTTTTATTCCTCGTAGTTTGTGCAGTTATGTATCCCGAGGGAAAAATCTACGATTCTGGTGCGTACTCGTCGCTAGAATTTTTTACTTACCCTGTAAGGTTAAATTACAAAATCATTACATTTTTAGTTTATTTGGAGTAAAACACATTCTATTTAAATCATTAAAGGAAGCCCTGAAAGCTATATTACATACACAAGTATCCAATGATAATCGTAGAGAAAATTACAATAAAAAAAAAAAACCAAACAATAAGCGAAACTTAAATCTAAACTCAACTGGGGAGTGTTAATCTATCTATTGATGGGTTCTATCTTCAATAAACATTTTCTTAATCATTTGCAACTCCATGAGCACATCTTTGATTTCCATTCGATCACCTACCGACCCTGTAGAACATGCAACTCCAATTCTAAACATGGAAATCAAGTATTCTCGCATTTCATATATTGTATTGTATCTTTGATTTTCAAAATCATTGGTAGCTTCATTATGTTCTTCTATGCGTAAGTGCGGATCCAAAATTTCCATCAGTCGCCCATTCAATGCCATTTTGGAAAAATGATGAAGGCTTAAACCATCCTCGAAAATTGCATCAGTTGGCCATTTTCCTATTAACAACTCCAAATATTAAAATAATATATATATATATAAAACTTGAAATTTTTGAACATAAATGAAATTCATACCTGGAAGTATATATCTAATGGATCCTTTAACAAGTACTGAATTGGTTTCAATTTTACCGGAATTGCTTGCATTTATAGCGAGAATCTTTGCTAAGCCAAAGTCACCCACATGAGCTATCATTTCGTTGTCAAGAAGAACATTGCTTGGCTTTAGATCACAATGAATAATTTGTGTTTGACAATGATTATGAAGATAGTCCATTGCACAAGCAATGTCGATTGCTATGTTAAGTCTCTGGCCAAAGTTCAAGTCTCTCGATTGAGGTCTCTCATCTAAATTTGGATGCAACCAATTCTCTAGACTCCTATTAGGCATGAACTCAAAAACTAATGATTTGAAATCATTACCACTGAAGTCCATACTTGAGCATGCAGTTATGATTTTGAGTAGATTTTGATGCCGGGCTTTTCTTAAAGCTTTACACTCAGTAATGAAACTCTTGGAAGCTCCTCGTACGTTAAAGTTGAGTACCTTGACTGCAACAAGTGTGTCATCTGGATGAAGAACCTCTTTATACATAGACCCAAAATTTCCCATACCAATCAAGTGGGCTGAAGAAAATCCTTCCGTTGCTTTATGGAGTCCATTGTAAGAAATCCTTTTAAAAAAGTCACGCAAGAAAAATGTGGAAGAAGATTTCATTCTTGGCTTTCTCATCCAATAAATAACAAGGAAAGATGCCCCCACAATTGACAATACAGATATTATTATACCAATTGTCACCTTTAGAGGAAGAGATGTTCTTCTTTGCTTAGATTTCTTGATGGGACATGCAGGTAATTGAAGTTCTGGGATGCCCCCACAAAGTTTATTATTCCCAGAAAATATAAATTCACTTGTATTTTGAAAGACACCCTTTATTGGTACCTCACCCTCAAAATTATTGAAAGACAGGTCTAAATTTTTTTAAAAGAATCGGTTATCTAGATCTTTACGAAATTTTCCAGATAAGTTATTATGCCAAACATCTAATTGTTGAAGATTTTTAAAAGAGCTAAAAGATGAGGGGATGGGTCCTTGAAAGAAATTACTTGACAAATAAAGTTGTTGTAAGCTCAAACAACCACCAAGTGTGCTAGGAATTTCTTGAGACAGTGTTCTCAGAAACATCTAGCACTTCAAGATTTTTCAAGTTACCCACTTCCAAAGGTAGGGGCCCAGTCATAGAATTATCAGCTAAGATGAGACGTAGTAATTGCGACGATAAATCAAGAATGGTTCCATTAAGGTTATTTTTTGAAAGATCCAAAGTCTGTACTAGATGATAATTCTTAAATTTTGGAATGACGTTTCCTACTAAGAAATTGTTTGATAAATTGAGAGAAAATACATTAGTGTTGTTCCCCAGGGAGTTAGGTGTTGGAATTTAGAGAGTTGAATTGGAAAACCCTTTAATAGTCATTTAATTGCAACCATATGGTAAATCAATCTATTAACCATAGGGTATTTAAATCCCATGTTTGCTTTATGCTTTTTACTTTATTGCTTTATGTTTAGTTGATAGTTTTGTTTTTGTCTTGAGTAATTTTAATCCTACATCGACTAGGAGAAGAATTGATTTGCAATTCTTAAATAGTTGTGCTTCTAATAACTTTAAAGTGATTAGAAGTAGTGGGCGGGTTCACGTGTCGGAAATGGGAACATTCCAATTTCATGTGCCGGAATTATATCCTAAATGGATTAAATACTGTTCTTTATACGGTGTATTCCTCTATTGAGTCTGCCAAGACATTGTGGGAAATTCTTGAAAAGAAATATACTTTAGAAGATGCTGGCACAAAGAAATTTGTTGTTGGGCGTTTTCTAGATTTTAAGATGGTAGACTCTAAGTCAGTTGTATCACAATCCGAAGAGTTCCAAATCCTTATTCATGAGATTCATGTTGAAGGCATAAGTATAAGTGAAGGATTCCAAGTTGGATCGATAATTGAAAAATTACCACCATCTTGGAAAGACTTCAAAAATAATTTGAAGCATAAAAGAAAGGAAATGGAACTCGAGGATCTAGTGATAAGACTTAGAATTGAAGAGGATAACCGTAGGAATCAGAAGAAGAGTGAAACAAATTCTATAATTTCTAAAGCGAATGTAGTGGAAGAAGAACCTTCCAAATTCACTAGAAAGTTCAAACCCGGATTCCAGAAAAAATATGTAAAGAAAAACTTGCATGATCCAAAAGTCAATATCCAGAAGATCAAGGGATATTACTATTTTTGCAATAAACCTGGACACCGGACTAAGGACTGTCGCAAAAGGAAAAATCAGCAACACCATCAGAAACATGAACAAGTCAATGTGACTGAAACTCAGAACCTATCAACGGTTGTTTTAGAAGTGAATCTGGTAGGAAATACCAATGATTGGTGGTTGGATACGGGAGCCACCAAACACATATGCTCTGAGAGAGGTATGTTTTCCTCTTACAACAACGTTGGAGATGAAAAGTTATTAATAGGAAATGCTTCCACATCCGCTGTGATCAGAAAAGGAAAAGAGAATGTGAATTTCACATCTGGCAAAGTTTTAACTCTAAATGACGTGTTTCATGTTTCAAACATTCGAAGAAATCTGGTTTCAGATTCTCTTTTAAGTAAGAGAGGCTTCAAAATGGTGTTTGAGTCTGATAAATGTATAATTACAAAGAATGAAATGTTTGTGGGCAAGGGCTATCCATGTGATGGATTATTTAAATTCAATGTAATATCTGATTTTATTAATAATATTAATTCTTTTGCTTATGTTTCTGAGTATTCTAATATTTGGCATGCTAGATTAGGCCATGTTAATAATAAATCAGTTATCAAATTAATGAATAGTGGTATGATTCCTAAAATGCATATTGATATATCAAAAAAATGTGAAAATTGTGTTGAATCAAAATTTGCTAAAAAACCTTTTTAAAATATTGAAAGATGTACAAAACCTTTAGAATTAATACATTATGATTTATGTGATCTCAAATATACTCAATCTAGAGGCGGTAAAAAATATTTCATAACTTTATTGACGATTGCACTAGATTTTGTATGATATATCTTTTAACTAGTAAAGATGAAGCATTAGAAATGTTTAAAATTTATAAATCTAAAGTTGAAAATTAACTTGAAAATAAAATAAAAATTTTAATATCTGACTGAGGAGGAGAATATGAATCTAATCCTCTAACTATATTTTGTCAAGAAAATGGAATAATACACCAAACCACTGTTCCTTATTCTCCCCAACAGAATGGTGTAGTAGAGAGAAAAAATAGAACTTTAAAAGACATGGTAAACTCTTTACTTGTTAGTTCAGGTGTACCTTTAAATTTATGGGCAGAAGCCCTTTTAACATCTTGTTATATTTTAAATAAAATTTCATTAAAGAATTCTGAAAAATCACCTTATGAACTTTGGAAAGATAGAACACTTACTTTTAAATACATGAAAGTGTGGGGGTGTTTAGTCAAAGTGATTGTACCTTTACCTAAAAGAACAAAATTAAGTCTTAAAATTATAGATTGTATTTTTATTGGATATGCCATTAATAGTAGTGCATACAGATTTCTTGTTTATAAATCTGATATAAATGATATTAATCCTAACACTATAATTGAATCCAGGGATGCTAAATTTTTTGAGGATGTGTATCATTGTAAGGATAAAATTGAAAAATCATTAAAAAGATCTCACATTGAATTATCTAGTAATGAACCTAGAGAACAAGAATCTGATATAGAACCTAGGAGAAGCAAGAGAACTAGAATAACAACATCCTTTGGACCTGATTTTATTAGTTTTCTCTTAGAAGGAGTTCCTTAGACTTTTAAAGATGCAATTTCAACACTTGAGGCTCTATTTTGGAAAGAAGCTATAAATAGTGAAATGGATTCAATTATGAGTAATAACACTTGAGAATTAGTTAATATACCTCCTAGTAATAAAAAAATTGGTTGTAAATAAATTTTTAAAAGAAAATTAAAATCTGATGGAACTATAGATAAGTATAAAGCTAGATTAGTGGCTAAAGGGTACAAGCAAAAAAAATGCATTGATTTTTTTGATACTTATTCTCCTGTTATTAGGATCAGATAAATTAGAAATTCATCAAATGGATGTAAAAACTACTTTTTTAAATAAAGAACTTGATGAAGAAATATATATGGATCAACCGGAAAGATTTGTAATTAAAGGACAAGAAAATAAAGTTTGTAGATTAATTAAATCCTTATATGGTTTAAAACAAGCTCCAAAACAGTGGCATGAAAAATTTGATAATATAATGATATAAAATGGATTTAGAATCAATGAAGCTGATAAGTGTGTTTATTATAAAACTATCTTTGATTCTTATGTGATTACTATACGTAGATGACATGCTAATTTTTGGATCTAATATAAATGTTGTAAATCAAACTAAAAAATTATTGTCTAGAAATTTTGACATGAAAGACATAGGTCCTGTTAATGTAATTCTTAGAATAATAATGGATTTGATTTATCACAATCTCACTATATTGAAAATGTTCTAAAACGTTTTAATCAGTTTGATTGTATTCCTGTAAAAACACCTTTTGATTCAAATTGTAAGTTTATGAAAAATATTGGTAAAGGTGTTTCTCAATTAGAATATTCTCAAGTTATTAGTTGTTTAATATATATTATGAACTGTACTAAGCCTGATATTGCATATTCAATAAATAGAGTAAGAAGATACACTAACAACCCATGACATGATCATTAGGAAGCTTTGGTGAGGATTATGAGATACTTAAAGTATACCATGAGTTACAGGATGCATTATAATAGGTATCCTGCCGTATTGAAAGAATACAGTGATGCCAATTGGATATCAGACTTGGAAGAATCGAAATCCACTAGTGGTTATATCTTTACACTTGGAGGTGCAACAATCTCATGGAAATCCACCAAGCAAACGTGCATAGCTCGTTCCACCATTGAATTTGAGTTTATTGCCATGAACAAGACTGGTGAAGAAACTGAGTGGCTAAAGAATTTTCTTGTTAACATTCCTATTTGGCCTAAACCAGTATCTGCAATATCTATTCACTGTGACAACCAAGCTGTCATTGCAAGAGTAAAAAATAATATATATAATGGCAAGTCAAGGCATATTAAACGGAGACACAACTCTATAAAATAACTACTCTCTAATGGAATTATTTCCATTGACTTTGTAAAGTCTAAGGAAAATTTGGCGGATCCTCTAACAAAAGGATTATCTAGAGAGTTAGTTGCATCGACTTCGAGGGGAATGAGCCTAAAGCCTATTGATTAAAAATTATTTCAATGGAAACCCAACCTAATTGATTGGAGATCCCAAAAATTAGGTTCAATGGGAAAATCAGTTGAATATAATTTAAAAAGAAAACACTAATGGAACAGAGTGTTCCAAGTCCATCCCTATGAAGTGTTTAGTGTTGCCTGTAAAGAAGAAAGGTTGAATTATAATTCTTAATGTTGCCTATACTTGTAAAAGTGGAGTATATCAGGGTACTTTTCATAGGCACACCTAAATGAGTATAGAATTGGGCCGATTCTATGAGAGTTAAGGCTAAGCTCTCTAAAGCAATGATACCAGGATATGTTCAGGGCCAAAATGAACACCATCGATAAAACTTGATAGTTGATTGAGTAAGCTGTGTGTATAGTCTATTGTTTAGGTTTACACTAAAGATTGACAGTTCAAGGCTTAAAGTCCACTGATCGACTTGTAATCCGATAGACTTATACTAAGAAAGGTTCAAGTTCAAAAGACACCTATACTGAAACATGGTTGTTCAAAGTGCTCTCTCTTTATATATTTTATATATTTTTATTTTGAGTTTTCTGCATTCATGTGGGGGATTGTTGAAATTTAGAGGGTTGAATTGGAAATCCCTTTAATATTCCTTTAATTGCAACCATATGATAAATCAATCTATTAACTATAGGGTATTTAAATCCCATGTTTGCTTTATGCTTTATACTTTATGCTTTATGTTTTTTACTTTATTGTTTTATGTTTAGTTGATAGTTTTGTTTTTGCCTTGAGTAATTTTAGTCCCACATCGACTAGGAGAAGAATTGATTTGCATTTCTTAAATAGTTGTGCTTCTAATAGCTTTAAAGTGGTTAGAAGTAGTGGGCGGGTTCACGCATGCACACGGGGGCCCAAGAGGAAAACCCAAGGTTTCAATTGGAATTTAGATCCACCGGTCCGAAAACCTTAATGCGTGTGCGCACGTACGACATACGCGCAGGGCGGGCCCAAGGTTTGAATTGAAATTTGGATCCTCCGGTCCGAAAACCTTAATGCGTGTGCGCACGTACGACATGCGCGCAGGGGGGTGCAAAATCTCAGATTTACACCTCATGTGGGTGCGCGCAAATGCCCATTTTTGCTTTAATTATCAAGGTCCAAGCCACGTTTTTTATTCTAACACAATGTGTCTGTTCAGAATAGGTTTGTGACTGTTCTAAACAGTCACTTTCTCTTTAATTTATATCCAATGTTTAGTCAGTTTAAACACACTTGATTTTCTCTGCTCTTATATTTTCGAATTATCAGTAATTTATTATTCGTTGTGAGAGCACACAACATTGTCGAGTTCAAAGTTACATTCCAATTTAGAGTACCCTTTTGGATGCGTGGGTTGTTGAATCCTGCAAAACGAATGCCTATAGACTGTGGTACCGTAACAAGGGTGAATTTCGTTTTAGAACAGTACTTTGTGCATGCCTCAACCATTTCTTTTTAGGTAATATTTTTCTATTACATTCAATTTCAAAATTAAGATTTGTTCTAACTTCTTCTCTCTTTGCCATAAGAAAACAGTATTCAGAAACAATATTAGGAATATATCTTGACAATCTATTTCCACTTAATTTCAACATTTGCAACTTTTGGATCAACCCAATGCCCTTGGGAATGCTACCGGTGAGAAAGTTATTCCCCATAGATAGTGTAATTAAGTTAGTGAGGTTTCCAATTCCAGAAGGAATGCTTCCTAATATTTGATTTTCTGTTATAAAATTTGGTATCTTACCTCCAAACCGATTTCCACATATAATCAACGATTGTAACTTAGTGCAGTTGGTCAAGGAATTTGGGAAATTCAAATAATTTTCTTCCTCATTTCCTAAATGGTTGGAAGCTAAACTTAGATGCTGAAAGCCATTTAGGTTTCCCATCTCAATTGGGACTTTTCCAAAAAAATTGTTTTCAGGAATATCAAACTTCTGAAGTTGCGAAGCAT
The DNA here is from genome assembly GCF_017979445.1 of Akebia trifoliata. Classification (NCBI taxonomy): domain Eukaryota; kingdom Viridiplantae; phylum Streptophyta; class Magnoliopsida; order Ranunculales; family Lardizabalaceae; genus Akebia; species Akebia trifoliata. The sequence goes on along the minus strand of NC_141389.1, from coordinate 5,208,818 downwards.
TGAAAAATGATATAGGAATGGATCCAAAAAAATTATTTTGTCCAATTAAAAATAATTTGAGATTGGGAAGATTGAGGCCTATCTCAAGTGGAAGATTGCTAGTTACTTGGTTATCTGCTATAGAAAAAATTGCTATAGACGAGAGATTATAGAGAGAGGGAGGAATGCTACCAGAAAAAAAATTTGGACCAAGACCAAGAACAATTAGACTTTTAAGTTGACCCAAGGAATCTGGAATACTTCCCGACAAACTTGTTGTTTAACTAGATTGAGTTTTTTGAGGTTTGAGCATTGGAACAGATTGACTGGAATTTCCCCTCTAAAGGAATTGTTGCCCATTCTTAATATTTCAAGTCTGAACAAGCGGCCGACTTCTTGGGGAATTGCACCTTGGAAGCTGTTGTTCAAGAGATTTATAGTATGTAGGAAAGAGAGGTTTCCAATATAGGGAGACATATAGCCTACCAACCCTCGTGATTGTAGGTCCAATGTTACCACCCTTTGATGTCGACGACTGCATACAATACTTGTCCACTCGCAGAAATGGAGAGAATCATTCCCAGAGCTCATAATTTGCTGAGGATCATGAATGAGATCCTTGAAGGCAAGCAAGGCGAGTCGATCGGTTTCATTCCCTAAGGTGCTAGATTTGGCCAATCCTATTGGTAAACCAATGCACAAGAAAATGAGGGAATGAAGTACACTCATCATGACCGACAATGTAATTAAGCTCTAGTGAGTGGTTTGCGTGGTTGTCTTTATGAGTGAACTATATATAGAAAAAAAAAAGAGGTGAATAGTGAGTCTAGCAAGGATAACGCTTAAGTAACATTAAAATGTTCATTGTGGGGTTACATTTCTGACGTAGATAGAGTGTCAGAATCATAGATGATTCTCATCGAGATACGAGTTGGAAGCGGATCATCTGTAGCAACTTTTCCTGTAGAGCCACTGTAACACTTATGGACGATTATCAAAATGCCACGTAAGCACATAGAAAACCTACACTGCTGACAATTGTTGAAAATTGGATGATGTTAAAAAACAGTTTTTTTTTTCAAATTCTTTTTGAAAATCAGATCTAAACCATTACTACAATTGGGCATTGGGCTCTAGTGTTTTGTGTCCCCCGTAATATTACAATCTCTTGACTGTAGACATAGTGCTACAGGGGCATTATAGGAAAAGCTGCTGCAGAGCATCCACTTCCCTCCACGTTGTGATTAATTTTTGAGATACTATTCCAATATATTCAAATTGGTATGTGTCTCTTGACCTCAGTCTTCTCATATAGACTAATAGAAAATGATTTTAGAATCCTCGATTTTTTCTTTTTCAAAACTAGTCATAATGGTGATGGAAATTATGATGATGATAAGAACTATGTTGATGATTATGGCATTGAGATCATTTTGATGAGAGCATTTAGGTCATTCTTCATTAGTCTTCAAGAGAATATGAAGGTCAAGGAGGACATACCATCAATTTAAATCATAGAACGATGCATCTGAAATATTAACAAAAGTGAAAAGCATAACATTAATTTCAAGATTTATGGGGTTACATGTCATTTAAAGACACTGGTTTCACCAAAATTTTGAAGCGGACAGGCCCATTCAAATTTTACTCCTCAAAATTGAGGATTTTGTATTTTGTGTCTATAAGGCGATACGAAAGGTCAAGGAGGACATGCAATCAATTTCAATAATAGAAGGATGTATCTCAAATATTGGGTTTTTGTTAACGTGAAAGGTCAAGGAGGACATGCAATCAATTTCAATAATAGAAGGATGTATCTCAAATATTGGGTTTTTGTTAACGTGTACTCTTAGGATCACACGTTAAAGTGCAATAAATACACTTTGGAAATAAGCATCATAAGGTATTTTGGATATTTTCGGCACAAAATACAATTTCTCAAGTTTATTGCAAAACTAAGGGTTTTGTATCTAGTGGACAGGAAACTTGACTCTCAAACAACCACTTGGATAAAAGGTAGGCTACGATGCCGTGCGATTCGGATAGACTAAAAGACTGGACTTTTGCTCACATCACTTGGACTGCTAGCTCATTTTATGGTTATAATCAAAGTCATCAAAGTCTTCAACCGGACTAAATCCTGATATTTTTCTGTCTTAATTTAATTTTTTTTATTATTAATACGTGATTTTTATGAATTTCATGATTAAATCACGAATAATATCAAAATAATAAGGATGCAAATGAGAATGACATTGATTTAATGTTTTTATCTGTTAAGAAATCATAATTCGGACTCATAATTATCATCTTTTTTATTTTATATTTTGAATAGTATATGCAAATCATTTGGACAAGTCTTGAGTTAAAATGCCGTAGTTGATTGGAATAAGACTAGACATCACTTTAGTACACGTCACTTGATGTGATGTTATTGGGAATAATTTGAGTCGTGATTAATGCACGCTGTTTGGTACACAGTTGACGTGGTAAAAGCACAGAACCACAATTTTTTCCTATGAAAAAGATCTATGGTTTTGTTCTTTTACTACCTCAGTTGCATACTAAAACCGTGTACATTAATCATTATTCAATTTCATATTTTGTCTTTATTATCAGGTTAAAAAGTCAAGAGACTCGTACCCTTTGTTATAGGTACATGTCAATATCTAAGGTGTGGGAGTGGGGTTTCGATCCTAAAATATTCACCAAAGTCCGGAGGGGGCACTTTTCTTGTGAAGTTGATGGCTTTTAATGAAAAACAAAGATTTTCCCATGTCGTTGTTAGAAGATTTGAGTTATGTCCTACCCACTTTTCAAGTCTTCCGCTCAATGCCAAGTTGATTGCGATAGGGCTAGACTTCTTTCCAAACCACTTGGACAGCTCCTTGTGCAGAGAATAATGAACAATTTCAAAATATATTTTTTTAATGATATGCTTGAGTGACTCCTATCTGTGTTTTAGAATTTTCTATCGTCCAAAATCGGTTAGATCAACTCACTTAATGAATTTCAAGTTGTTTTGGGTTTGAGTGACTCGTACTCTATGTTTTTGAATATTATGTCATCCAAGATTGGTTGGGTCGACTCAATTAATGAATTTCGAGTTGTTTTGTCCCACAAAATCATTTGAACCAATTTTTCGAGTCAACTCGAAGTAATTGCCAATTTTTTCAAAAATAGAAGTAATATAATTTGAAAAAAAAAATGAAAATGAAAATTTGACGCCTTTGTCCATCGAATTTTATGAAATTCGATAGTCTTGGACTGTCAAATATGAGTTTTTTTCATGTTCTGTATGCCAACACATTAATAATTAATTTGACATTAAAATAAATATATTTTTACAAGGTCAAATACCTTTTGGTCTAAGGAAACTAGGTAAGTCTATTGTTTTGATGATGCCGATTCCAAAGATCTGACATCATCAAAACATATCTCAAGGAGTATAGAGAATCATCATAAGATGCACAAAAGTAACAAAAATTAAAACCTCTGTCATACATTTAATATATTTTTCCTTGATTGGGATATAATCATCTACCTCTAAACATACACCCTAATCTCTTTTCTATATCTCATATCAATCCACACCTCATTCTATCTATACAAATTATGTGATGATCAATTCATGTATTAATTCATAGATTACAATAAATATTAAAAATAACAATTAAACCCAAAAATTAATGTCTAACACATGTATATGAAAAGGACAGCCTAGGTTTTTTTTCCACACTCAATTACCGATAAATATCATAATTTGTATTAAGAATTGAGTTGTGGTGAAGTGATTATATGTGATACCACAAGCTCATTTTCTAAGCAACAAGCTTGAAGGAGTGTTCTTGACCTTGGATTATGTAAGGATAGACATGATAGATGAGATAACCATCAAAGGGAAGAACAATATTACATTTCTAAATCCTAACTGAGTTGGGAATGTTTAAAAGAATATTTACATTATCAATGTTAAGTTTACGTACCTCTTTATTCACAAATAATAAGCAAGCTTCGATCCTTACAACACGACAAAGTGACGGAACTGAAATCAACTTATATATTAAGCAAACAAAAAAAGGAATAGTTGCTTAAATAAGTTTGAATATTGGGTCAATAGAAATGGATTGCTTGGTATTTCAATGATCCCAATTATCGTGCTAAATAGAGGAACTGCAACATTACTAGCTGGGGCTCTAGGAATTCGAGCTCATCACTTGGAAACTTTAGCTTTTTTTAAAACAAACAAACTATCAAAGTTTTTTTTTTTATCAAGCTTAGGGGTGAAAGCATGACTCAAGGCCACAATAACAATCACAAGGGAGACTTCGAATGTAATAGGTTAGTGATGAATTCAACTCTTGGACGCAATTAGCTTGATTGCAAACGAAACAATCTGTTAAACTAATATTGTTATAAAGAGTCTGTAAAATAGATGGATTGTCAAAATATTCTACTCATCCATAGGTCTCAGACCACAAAACAAACATCTACAATGTTGTACAACAGTTACAGACATAAACCATTGAGGCAAATTTTCAAACAATCAACTAAGACTTCACCCTCGACAGTCTTATCTATTCATTAACAAATGCAGTAACGCAACATTGAACACATTCATCCATAGGTCTATTATGTCACAAAACAAACATAATGATTTTTGCACTTCAACACCAAAAAATGCAAACTAAAATAACAGTTAGTAACTTTTGAGCCCACCAAATCAATCGAGACGGAGAGAGACAAGAAAGAGACCTTCAATAGTCATTGCAAAATGTTATTAACATGTGTTTTAAATCTCAAATATGCTAAATCATGGAGCAAAAATGAGTTTCAAACCTGTCTCTCAATCTGTTAGCACTAAAAAAAAAAAAAAATTGCAAAATTGTAACATAAGGTTAAAACGGCATTAAGCCGTTTTTATTAAGAAATTAAACCGTTTTAAATTTAAATTATAGGACCCGCTGTTCATCTATTTCGTTGGAACGAAAGTCTGTCTCCGTCACTTTTCATAAAAAAAAAAAAAAAAACAGTGTCTGTCTCTCTCTCTCTCTCAGCCGCTCTCGATCTCGTCTCTCTCTCTCGATCTCAGTCCCTCTCTCGATCGAGCTCTCGATCTTAGTCGCTCTCTCAGTCTCTCCTCGATCTCATCTCTCTCTCTCTCTCAGTCGCTCCCTCGATCGAACTCTCAGTCGCTCTCTCAGTCTTTCCCTCGATCGACCTCTCAATCTCATCTCTCTCGATCAGTGGCTCCCTCGATCAACCTCTCGGGCTAGGTACTCTCTCTAATCCCTCTTTTCTTTATTTAGATTGCATTAGGGATTTGGATTGAAGATTTAGGTTTTTAAATGTGATTAAACACAGTTTTGTTAGTTTCATTATCTCACGGTTCTGATTTACATTGGACTCAATTTTAGATCTCTTGACCTTATTTTGATGTTTCTGATTTTCTTTTATTACTGGATGTGGTAAATTGAGCTTCTTTTGGGTTATTATTCTAGTAAAGGGTATGTTAGTCCAAAATACAGCAAGGCTAGCTTAATTCCTAGAATCGATTGCAACTGAATCATGATTGTTTTTGTATCTTGTGTGGATTTATAGACATTGAGAGGCCGCATTGAGTGGATGTTTAGCTGGTGAGTAGTTTAAAATTATTACGTAACAGGAATCATGTAACTGTTTGGTAGCATTCCCGTGATTTCTGTTATAATGACAACATAATGTTTTGGTTTTTATGAGATAGGTGTTCAGTTTTTTATGGCTTGGTTCATAAATGTATTATGTGCTTTGCCATAGAGTCCTGTTTTATTTGTTAGAAAGCCATATTCTTTATTTTGAAAGTATTTTTGTTTAACATCCTGGAATTTGTTACAACTACATTCCCAAGCTTTATATGAGGTAGCTGCTGATGAAGATAGTGTGACGAAGGTTTGTTTGTATCTTAAAGACGAAGTGATCCCTAAGTTTATTCAAGATCTTTGCACGCTTGAGGTTTCACCCATGGATGGTCAGACATTAACTGAAGCATTACATTCTCATGGAATTAATGTCCGTTATATTGGAAAAGCAAGCATTAGCTGAATATGCGGACGTTCCTTGTGCATAAATGGCATGTTGTTTAATTGCCTTTTCCATGCATTTTCTCTCAAGCTGTAGAAATTAGGAAAGTAAGCATTTCTTAATTCCAATTTGAAGATCTGTTATATCTCTTTCTTTTTTTCCTTTTTAATCTAATCGCTACTTTGTTCTTTCTGATGAGTCTGAATCATGTTCTCCAGATAGCTGATATGACTAGGCATTTACCTCATATTTGAGATCTTTGTGTTGTCGAAATTGTTGTTAGGTCTACAAAACACATTCTCAAGGTGAGCCTTCTTATCTGCTTAACTATTTATGTTCTTGAAGTTTTTTCTGCAATTTTGAAATATTGGGTTTGAACCTTTACCATTGCACATTTAGTTGAGTTAAAAATCTAAAATGTTGCCATTGTATGTAAATAGAATGTAACTTCATTCAATAGATCTTCCATGTTAATGCTAGTTTAATGTCATTAGAGCCTACTATTTCAATGCCACATTCTGAAACTGTGTGGTGCTGTGGAGTCTGGTTTGGGATCCAACAAGGGTGTTCTTGTGTTGCACCTTCTATGTTATAAAAGTAATTGGAACAACCATATGGGTTTCCCACATATCTGAAACTTGAAAGCAAAAACATGGTGCTTTTGGTGCCAATCTTTAATGCTCTCAACCCTGCTTTTCTAAGTACTATGCTGCTTTTACTATAAACAGGTTGTCCGATCAATATGCAATATTTCTTGTGCTGTCACATAAATAATTTTTTTCATGCCTTTGTGAGTTGAAAAAAATAAAGTACAGTTTATAATAGTTGAATATTTCAACTCTTATCACTAATTAAGAATGAAAAACTATTTGTTCTTTTGTTGTAATTGCATTTACTGTATGACATTGGCATACTTATATCAATCAAAAAACTTATATTGCTATTGTGTCTCCTTTATCTGGCTATGCAGGACATTCTGAGGGAGTCACAGGATAAAGATCTTGGGCCAGCGATAGCGCACTTCCTCAATTGTTTCTTTGGACATATTCAACCTGTTGGCCCAAAAGGTACTTCTAATGGTATGCAATCCAGAACCCAAAAGAAGGTACGAGAAACATGGATGTCTAATCTCTTTCTTAATTTCTTAAGTAAATTATTTTATTCTGGAATCTTTAGTCTTGAACGCTGGTCTACCCATTGCCAGTGTATCTTAGTTTTCAGTTGCATTTCCGTCTTAGCAGATAACCATCAAGTATTATGCTGAGTAGCATGCCATTTTGTGTATAGGCTTGTTTGTTTCTTCATACACACATGCATAAACAAACACAGACAAATGCTCATATACTCATGTCTAAAGATGCTAATGAAATTTTCTTTTTTATTGTTGTATTTTTAAAATAACTTATGTTCACTATTTTGTTATAATCACAGAGGCCTTATCACAAAAGTTTGGGGTTTACTTCTATATGTATACCATGTCATCTAGTGGTTCAAAGAAGTATTGAGCAAACAGTTCAATAAATTCAGGTTTTCCTATAAAATTCGAGAGATATTTTAGGTAAGTTCAGGTTATTTTAGAATTGCAAGAGATTTCTTTTATTAGGTAAATGTAAAAAAATTCCCTTTAGTGAGATGAATGTATATGGAATACTATTTCCTGCTATATTTGGAAGGAACATTGATTGTTTATCATGAATAGTATTAGCATATTTACATCGATTGGTAAGATAGGAGCCCGGGGTGTGAATGTTTATTTCCTTACAATCAGAATTCCATCAAACTTTCATTTGTTTCGCTAAAACATCTCATGGCCAAACCCTATGGTGAAGAACCAATAAGTTTCTTAAACTAATATTGTCTAGCTTATTGTTTTTAGCAATGTTTCTATTTGCATGTATATCATATATATTTGTCGTAATTTTGTCCATTGAAACAGAATTAGTGGAAATATACAAGTTAATTGACATGTGACATTAATACAGATGTGTTAATTTCGCATTTAATTTCATCAACCAACATTCTATCATCTAAAAATTACAAACACCAAGGGATCTGCACCTATTTTTTTTTTGGTAAGTACCAAGGAACCTATAGTTGAATGAGTAGTTAGTCCTTACATAGGCATAACTAATGCAAAATGATACTGACGTAGGGCCAATCCCTATGTATGTACGTATGTAATGTCTTTAAGTGCATGTGCTTGTGTACCAATGCCTGTTGGACTTGAGACTTGCGTGCAAGGTCATTTCAAATCCATTGAGAAATTCCTGTTTGCAGGCACACATACATGTGAGCCCTCATATATCTCTGAGCTGAGGCTTGGTATTGTCTTCATTTGTCTCCATCCAATGGTCACATGCATTTAGCATTAAGCACTTGCGTGATGAAAAAGGAGCCGATTGCTACTGTGATGACACAGAGCATTTCCCTTGCATGTATCTTATATTTTGTACAATATTGCAATGCATGCTAATCTTCAGAATGATTTTTCATTTTGAATGGCTGACAGGAACTATCATGTCAATCACAGTTCCTGCCTTGTACAGTAAATATGAAAAACACGTGGATAGATATGCTGGGTTGGTGCATCAGAAAAGGTATGAAGGCATATCAAGGTAATTATCAGTTGAGTTGTAATCTAGGGTGGTGTCCCGTTGCTTTGGCAAAATACGGTGTCTACATGGCAGATTTTTATTTAAGAATAAATACATCGTGCTGTGTGCCTGAAGAAAATGGCTTGGTTAGGAGCCCATTGTGCTATAAATGCCTACCTTAACGTGCCACTTAGACACCGTTCCTATATTGTAGGAACCGGACACCATTCTGGATCCTGATTTTTATAAAATATGTATACGTCCCTTTTGATAAATATTTTAAAATTTTTGCTGGCAGTTCAAATTTCAATGAAAAGATTTGGTTCATAGGTTCTAGTTATCTTGCGGAACCAAGTTGCTATAACAGTGAAAGACCAAAATCAAACAATCTAACCCCATTTTATTTTGATCATCTATACAGGTGGTTTATGCCAATTAACATTGGGATAATCTTTTTAGTTGGAGCAATTCTTGGATAGGTACTTGTAAAAATACTGAAACCGAACCTCGTCTAGAAGGCCTGATCATTGCTACATGATCAGCAGGTTGTCTCAAGAGTTCATAGTTTCTACTTATTCCGCGATATTCATCCTAATTACTTAGTCTTCATTAGTTTGCATTGTTGTCTTTTATTGAGCAGGAAATTTGGGAAACCTTCTCTTGATAATTGTACATGCAATTTGTAATGAGGATGGTAGCCCATTCGGCGAAAGTAGTATTTGCAGCTCTATTGGACTATCCTATGTATCCTTCTCCATGGCGGTAAACCAATCTTACATTTTCCTTCTTTCCATTAAATGAAACAGAATGAGTGGTGTTTGTGATCATACATTTGGGTTAATGTCTTGGAGAACTCCAAGTTGGATCCCTTCAATTATGCATCACAATTCGCAAGCCAACTCAACTCTGCCGTGGTGTAACGGCCATGTACTCTGACACCTAGAGTTTAGGTGTAGCTCGCCCCGGAGTCACCCGGGAGCCCCTATGTAACACTATGTAAGGCTCGTTATGAAGCCATGTCAGCCCCCGTACCAGGGCATATCTGTTAGCTTAGGGTACGTGTCAGCCCCGTGCCAGGGCACACTTGTTAGCTTAGTGGCATTTTCGTAATAAGGGAGTATGACCGGCCTCTACTTTTGATGTTCCCTTCTGGAAATCTAGTAAAGACTTAGCATACACTTTGTAGGAAGGGTGTCAGTGCTGTCCCAATCCCCGGCCTACACCCACGTTGTTGAAGCCCTTGAAGCCCAGCTCCGTGGAGGTCCCGCGTGTCATAGGATCATCAATTGCTTGTAACGCATCTATTTGCTTTTATACCGCGTTACACCGTGTAATCAATATTATATCAACAAAGTTGCCTTCGGGCTTTATCTCGTGTTGCCTCGTTTACTTGTTTGCTAGCTACGTGTGTGTGGTGTACGATCATTTTACAGGCTTGCAAGTGGATTTGACCCCCTTGCGCCGCACGACCCCGCTTCGAAAGAATAGGGCCGTGACAGTTGGTATAGCAAGCAGCAGTATGGATCTTCAAGACGTATCGATTATCGAGCAGTGAAGAAGATCACCATCAAGAACAAGTATCCTATCCAGCAGAGTGCCGACTTGTTTGATAAGCTTGGGACTGCCAAGTGTTTTTCAGAGTTAGGTCAGAGATCAGGTTACTGTAAGATTCAAGTTGCAGAAGAAGCCCCTCAGCCACTTAGTCAGAGTGTCAGCAAGATTTACCTCAGTGTGATGTACCTCAAGTGTTTCAGAGTCAGATTCAAGAGTCACAGGGAAGTTATGGAACGGACCATGCAGACTACTTAGATTCCAGCTTGATTTTCCGAGCAGTGTACATCATCAATCAGTTTGGCCAGCAGAGAGATTCAGTTCTGCGTTGGAGTATTTTAGGCATAGGGCCGTGACATAACTTCCTGTGACTCTTGAATCTCTGACGCTGACAACACTCTGAGGTACATCACAATTCTTGCTGACACTCTGACTAAGTGGCTAAGGGGCCATACAGGATGAGTCCTCCGGAACTAGCTGAGCTACGTAAGCAACTTGATGGACTTCTGGAGTCTGGATTTATCAGACCTTCGAAGGCACCTTATGGGGCGCCTGTTTTATTCCAGAAGAAGCACGATGGGTCATTGCGACTTTGTGTAGACTACCGAGCGCTGAACAAAGTTACCGTCAAGAATAAGTATCCGATTCCACTGATTGCCGATTTGTTTGATCAACTTGGAGCAGCCAAGTACTTTTCCAAGTTGGATTTGAGATCAGGGTACTATCAAGTACGGGTTGCAGATGGTGATGAGCCGAAAACTACCTGTTCTACCAGGTATGGTGCTTATGAGTTCTTAGTCATGCCCTTCGGTCTTACGAACGCACCTGCGACATTCTGCACCTTGATGAACGACCTCTTCAGACCGTACCTCGACAAGTTTGTTGTGGTATATCTCGATGACATTGTGGTATACAGTTCTACCTTAGAAGAGCACGTTCAACATTTACGCAAGGAATTCAAGTGCTTCGCGACAATCAGTTGTATGTTAAGCTAGAGAAGTGTTCATTCGCCCAAGAGCAGATTATGTTTCTTGGCCATGTTGTGGGTAATGGACAGATCCGGATGGACATGGAGAAAGTGCGAGCTATTGATGAATGGAAAACCCCTTCCACTGTCACAGAACTCAGGTCATTCCTCGGTCTTGTGAAACTATTATAGACGTTTCGTCCAAGGTTATTCCAAAAGAGCCGCACCTCTCACAGACCTGTTGAAGAAAGATCACACTTGGTCCTGGTCGGACAAGTGTAATGAGGCGTTTGAAGACCTCAAGCTTGCTGTTATGCAAGACCCAGTCTTAGCTCTACCCGACATCACCAAGCCGTTTGAAGTTCAGACAGATGCATCTGACTTTGCTATTGGAGGAGTGTTGTTACAGGATGGGCATCCGCTTGCTTATGAAAGTCGGAAGCTCAATGATGCTGAGAGACGCTATACCGCACAGGAGAAAGAGTTGTTAGCCGTCGTCCACTGTTTGAGAGTTTGGAGACATTATTTGTTAGGATCACAGGTTCATGTGAAGACTGATAATGTGGCTGTGAGCCATTTCCTGACTCAGAAGAGTTGACACCGAAACAGGCTCGTTGGCAAGAATTCCTCGCAGAGTTCGACTTGGCCTTGGATTACAAGCCAGGAAAGAACAATAACGTGGCCGATGCCTTGAGTCGCAAAGCAGAGCTAGCAGCACTTCAGCGACAAGTTTCTCAAGTTACCAGCACTTTACAGCAGAGAATTCAGAATGGTTTGAGCAGTGATCCCCAGGCGAAGGCCATATTGGATATGGTGCAGAAGGGGAAAGCACGCCGTTTCTGGCTTCGGGATGGGTTGTTATATACCACCAAGAGCCGCATGTTTGTTCCACGTGCGGACGGGCTAAGACGAGAACTGATGAGGGAGTGTCACGACACTCCATGGGCTGGCCATCCGGGCTGGCGCCGCACATTAGCTCTCTTGGAGCGAGGATACTACTGGCCGAACATCCGTGATGATGTGTTAGACTATGTGAGGACCTGCCTCATTTGCCAGCAAGACAAGATCGAGCGCGACAAACCTATCGGGCTGCTGGAACCGCTTCCAGTCCCCCAAAGGCCTTGGGAAAGTGTTTCTATGGACTTTGTCACAGGTTTGCCGAAGGTTGCAGAGTATGGGTCCATCCTTGTGGTTGTGGACCGTTTCTCCAAATATGCTACATTTATACCGACCTCGACATATTGCTCAGCAGAAGAAACAGCGCACTTGTTCCTCAAGCATGTTATCAAGTATTGGGGTGTGCCCAAGAACATTGTCAGCGACAGAGATTCAAGATTTACCGGGAGATTCTGGACCGAATTGTTCAGATTACTTGGGTCTCAGCTTGACTTTTCGACCAGTGGACATCCACAAACAGATGGGCAGACTGAAAGATTTAATGCCATGTTGGAGGAATATCTTAGGCATTTTGTCACTGCCAACCAAAAGGATTGGGCGAATCTACTTGATGTCGCACAGTTCTGTTTCAACCTTCAAAAGAGCTCTTCCTCCAACAAGAGTCCTTTTGAACTTATTACTGGCCAACAACCTTTAACTCCTCATACTATTGTTTCAGGATATCAGGGACAGTGTCCAAGGGCGTACAAGTTTGCTAAGTTTTGGCAGGACAACAATGAAATTGCCAGATCTTACCTTGAAAAAGCGTCTAAGCGGATGAAGAAATGGGCTGATGAACATCGTCGACCAGATCGTTTCAAAGTTGGTGACTTAGTTCTACTCAAGACAGATCAGTTGAGAAGGTTCAACCGAGTACAGCGAGCACACAGGGGTCTACTACAGCGTTATGAAGGTCCAATGCTCATCCTCTCTCGAGTCGGCAAGGTCTCCTACAAGCTGAAGTTACCGCACTGGTTACGCAACATCCACCCTGTCTTCCATGCCAGCTGTCTCAAGCCATTCCATGCAGATCCAGCAGATCCAGCACGCAGCATTCCAACACGTTCACCTTCTCGTTCAACAATCCAGCCGGAACGTGTTGTCGACCAAGTTCTCGCCGAGCGTCAAGTCAGCAGCAGTTCAAGCAAGCAGCAGCACATGGAGTACTTTGTCACTTGGAAGAACTTGCCAGAATGTGAAGCCACCTGGGAAAGAGCAGAGAACCTACAACCATTCAAGCAGAAGATTGAAGAGTTTGTCAGGGACAATGCGACGAGGACGTCTGCAGAATAGGTGGGGGAGACTGTAACGGCCATGTACTCTGACACCTAGAGTTTAGGTGTAGCTCGCCCCGGAGTCACCCGGGAGCCCCTATGTAACACTATGTAAGGCTCGTTATGAAGCCATGTCAGCCCCCGTACCAGGGCATATCTGTTAGCTTAGGGTACGTGTCAGCCCCGTGCCAGGGCACACTTGTTAGCTTAGTGGCATTTTCGTAATAAGGGAGTATGACCGGCCTCTACTTTTGATGTTCCCTTCTGGAAATCTAGTAAAGACTTAGCATACACTTTGTAGGAAGGGTGTCAGTGCTGTCCCAATCCCCGGCCTACACCCACGTTGTTGAAGCCCTTGAAGCCCAGCTCCGTGGAGGTCCCGCGTGTCATAGGATCATCAATTGCTTGTAACGCATCTATTTGCTTTTATACCGCGTTACACACGTGTAATCAATATTATATCAACAAAGTTGCCTTCGGGCTTTATCTCGTGTTGCCTCGTTTACTTGTTTGCTAGCTACGTGTGTGTGGTGTACGATCATTTTACAGGCTTGCAAGTGGATTTGACCCCCTTGCGCCGCACGACCCCGCTTCGAAAGAATAGGGCCGTGACACGTGGGCTATTTATGAATCATCAACTAGGATTACACTATGATGTAGCTAGTGGTGTCAATTGTCCTAAAGGATTTGTGACTCAATGAGTTCGCTACAGAGTGATTTTTTCAGCTTCATTTGGTTTGGACTTCTAATTTTAAGACTAGTTTTTCACTTTATGCAGCTCGGTGGTTTCTTCATTTGGCCTCACACTAACCATCTTTTACATACTTCAGGCATAAAGTACAAAGCACTTCTAGCGTCAAAGGAGGAATACTCAAGGCTACCCAATAAGGATTTGGATTCCAATGGGGAAACTCACCTTCTAAAGAGAGAAGATCAAGACCAGGTGGTTGTACTAGTGGCATCAACAAAATCCATTGATGAAGATACAGAGAACCAAGCTGTAAGTATAATATTGAGTTTCTTGGCTTGCCACTCCATGTGTTCTTGGTGATATATCAAGAACAATGATACTGGTCTTGATCCCAAAATTTGAAACTATTTTCATTGCGGATTGTACCACACTTATCTAGTGAGAAGCTCGTAGGTGACAAGGTGTCTTTTTGGGGTAAATTAACTGGTGTTCTTCACCAAATTGCTGAGGAATTATTGGCACCTCCGACCATTGCTGCTGTAAGTTCTTTTTATTATCTCGGCTTATATTAAGAAATGCTTCACTACCTCTACTTGGTTGGTGGTTAATTCAAAATTATGCTTCTTTGTGGCTTATTAGATTGTGGGTTTCATCTTTGGGGCAACACCATGGCTGAAAAATCTCATCATTGGTAATGGAGCTCCACTAAGAGTGATCCAAGAATCTATCAAATTACTTTGGTATGTAGTATTATAAGTAAAACCTAAGCTTATCTTGCAAAACATTTGGGCTTTTTCAATTGTTCTTTTTTATTCTTGAATGCTGATATCAAGATTATTCTGCAGAGATGGCACAATTCCTTGCATCACTCTTATTCTTGGGGGCAACCTCACTCAAGGTGAAAATCTTTAATCATTCAATTCACCACTTTGATTGATCTAAATTCAGAATCTTAACCAAGTTTATTATTTTAAACTTCAAACAGGATTACGGTCGACTAAATTGAAACCTCCGGTTGTTATTGGAATTATTTGTATACGATACATTATCCTTCCTGCAATTGGAATTGGTGTAGTTAAAGCAGTGGGCAATCTTGGTTTCCTTCTCTCAGACCCATTGTCCCGATACGTGCTTATGGTGCAGTTTACACTGCCACCAGCCATGAATATCGGTATGTAGCTAATACATATTTGATGAAATGCTTTCAATCATCTCTCCATTATGTCCAATTGTCAAATAATTATGTGATAATAAATATTTAATTATGATTATGAAACCCTTCATGGGTACTAAGACACAATTGTTTGGTGTGGGCCAAGAGTGCTCTGTCCTCTTTCTGTGGACATACTTGGTTGCAGCTCTCGCCCTGACTGTATGGTCAACGGTCTACATGTCTATGCAAGTAAGTAGTGGGGTGGCACCCACAATTCTATTGTTCCACAATTCTATAACACAGTGGCCTCAATTACAAAAGACATGACTCACAAGTCACAAACTGCACCTAAGATCTCAAGCAGTGCTGGTAGCCGCTACGGCCAATCAGATCCTTTCTTAAAGGCTCGATTGAATTACGTAATTGGTGATCTCTTTTATTATAAAAATTATTTTTGATTTGTAATCTTTTTGTATATAAATTAATATGATAGAAAATCTCGATGTTTTCTATTTAAATCTATTTTAACCGTGGGTAATAGGTGCGTAGAAAAAAAAATTAATTTTTTTTTTAAAGTTTAGATATCGGTTTATAACTACTTTAGATATCGGTTTGTAATCGATGCCTAGAGTCTCAGACTTAGTGCATCAGCCTTATAGACTTCGGATTATAAATCCATGTCTAAGATAATTTTTTTTGTTATATAAATACAATTTTGGAATGGTTTTAAGCTGTTCCAAAATCTGAGTTTGGGAAATGTTTTTAACCGTTCCAAATCTTGAGATCTAGAACGGCTTCCAGCTGTTTAAATTCATTAACGAAACCTCGATTAAAGATGGCTATTCAGCCGTTTCATAGTGACTTAGGAACAGGTTTATACCGTTCCTAATTGCCATATTTGTTGTAGTGTAGGCCAACAAAATCATAGGTTCCTTGAATGTACAATGGCTAATGAAATCTCATATTCGAACTTAGTTACCATACAAATAAGAGAGAAAATAGTTCTATTAACTCAATAAAGATAAACTTAGTGTGCGGGCTTAATATAACGTCTAGGTTTCAACCAATGTAATACTCAATAACATTCATTCATATGTCAACTTGAAAAAAAAATTGTAACGAAGATGACAAAAATATTCATTCTTTAGAGAAGAATAATAATTGTTCTTCATTATCAATATCATATATGTTTCACAGATCAATTTCGAGTTCAAGTTCGAGAAGGAAGCCGAGAACTTGAACGTTAGATGTTACACCACCCACAGATCCAAGCCGAGAAAAGAAACTGAGGATGATAGATTAATAGAGAGGAAATGAGAGAAATCGGGAGGGTTTCGAAAGAGATAAAGAAGACAAGATAGAGAACATATTGAGAGATTGAGAGAGTAGAACTTGAGAGATTGAAAGAGTAGAGCAGGAAAATAGAAAATGAAAGTGATAGAATGAGGTGAAAACAACCCTAATTTTAAAAAGTTTATAATGTCAATTTTATTCACATTGACGTTATATTATGTGACCAAACAATATTACAAAAATGCCATCACTTATATAATATCAGTTTTACTAAAAATCCACATTATAATCAAATCGAAAGTCACATCCATATAACATTGGTTTTTATAAAAATCAACGTTGTATTAAATATATAATGTCAGTTTTTCTAAAAACTAATGTTATATAGGGTTTTTTTATTTCTTTCTTTCTTAGCTACATGCATTAATCCAGATCTCTCCACAAAAATTTCCAAAAACTTCTATCACTTACCTTTTATTACATTTTCTAACAAATAAATTGAACTTAATTAGAAGGCTTGCGCATTTTCAGCAACACAGTGATGACTTCTAGGGTTGCTTTCCTTCCTGCATAGAGGGAGCATCAATCTTTAAAATCTAAACACATCACTCAAAGTGTAAATCCACTATGAAGAGTGGAATCCAACAAAAAATAGTCAAAAATATATTTATAATGTCGGTTTATGCAAAAATCAAAGTTATAAACCTTTTTAAAATATTTGCGAATTTACTACAAAAATTCTAGCTTTGTAATGTCATTTTATTTTAAATCCGACATTAAAAATCTAATAGCTAGCACCTACTATTCCCCTCGGTGTAATAGTGTATAACAACCTCAATTTTTCTGCTAAGGATTTAGCAACAGACATGCTAAAACACCAAAAATTTATTGTATTCAATTATTTCTTATTGCATAACCATAATTAATTACATTCAATTTCATAAAATTAATTTTTGTTTTTTTTTTTTTTTTTTTTTTTTAATTCTTTTGTTTTTCTATCACTTGAAAAAAAAAAAAAGGCCTAAGTGAGCCTCGCCCAAGGTCAGTAACTTGTTATATGATAGGATCTCGGATCAGGCCTAGGCTTGATTTATTTGGAAAGCACTACCCAATTACTGTATTGGTATTTTTTGGAGATTCATGTAGGTAGGGGTCTCAATGGGTCAGCTCCAGTTTGGTTCCCAGGGAACTTATAACCATTATATTTATTTCAAGTCTGATTATTGTCGATTTTGGTTCCGATTCCAAAATAAATGGAACCGTAACCACCAAAAAAACACGGGTACCCATCAGGTCGGATTTTAAAGAATTGAATGAGAAAAAATATATTTCAAAGTATTATAAAACTTTTTTCCTTTGAAGAAATTAACATATTATACCAAGTTATTAACTTAGTTACAATTTGTTACAATGAAGATATAAGTTAATGTTTTTTTTTCAAAATAAAAGTCTTAAATTTTTGGAAAGAGAGCTCTTTTTAAGCTAAAATCGAGAATTTATATGAAAAATTGAAGAATTTTATATAACATGCATTAATTTAAAATAAAAAAAAAAACCTCAAATAATCTATAACATGAAAAGAAATGTCTAATAAATCGGTTCTAATGGTTCCATCTGATTTCGATTAATTAAATGTGTACCCAGTGACACCCCTACATGTAGCTCTTCCAAATTCTGGATTTTGGCTAATATAATGTACATGGTATGCCATCGAATCTCTGTGCCAATTATCCTTTTTTTTTTTTTTTTTTTTTTTTTTTAAATGTAAGTTTTTGGCTTGTAACTTTTTAAAGTGTATTTTAATATTCCCAAGGCCTTTAGAACTTTTTTTACTCCTTTTTAGGTTGAACGCTAACTTCACAGGCTAACTCAAAAACTCACTGACGTGACAGTGCAAGAATAGTAATTTTTATTCCTCGTAGTTTGTGCAGTACGTATCCCAAGGGAAAATCTACTATTCTGATGAGTATGCGTCACTTGAATTTTTGACTCACCCTGTCAGGTTAAATTACAAAATTACTATATTACATTCTATTTAAATCAGTAAAAGAGCCCTTTACGCTATATTACATACACAAGTATCCAATCATAACCATAGAGAAAATTACAATGAAAAACAAAACAAACAAACCATAAGCCAAACTTAAATCTAAACTCAACAGGGGAGTGTTCATCTATCTATTGATGAGTTCTATCTTCAATAAACATTTTCTTAATCATTTGCAACTCCATGAGCACATCTTTGATTTCCATTCGGTCACCTACCGACTCTGCAGAACATGCAACTCCAATTCTGAACATGGAAATCAAGTATTCTCGCATTTCATATATTGTATTGTATCTTTGATTTTCAAAATCATTGATAGCTTCATTATGTTCTTCTACGCATAAGTGTGGATCCAAAATTTCCATCAGTCGCCCAGTCAAAGCCATTTTGGAAAAATGATGAAGGCTTAAACCATCCTTGAAAATTGCATCAGTTGGCCTTTTTCCTGTTAACAACTCCAACAAAAGTACTCCGTAGCTGTACACATCTCCTTGTGTAGAGACCTCAGTACCCATACCATACTCTGCAATCCAATATGTATTATCTAGTCAAGTATTAAAATTATATATATATATATATAGAACTTGAATTTTTTTAACATAAATGAAATTCATACCTGGAGGGATATATCCAATGGATCCTTTTACAAGTACTGAATTGGTTTCAATTTTACCGGAATTGCTTGCATTTATAGCGAGAATCTTTGCTAAGCCGAAGTCACCCACATGAGCTACCATTTCATTGTCGAGAAGAACATTGCTTGGCTTTAGATCGCAATGAATAATTTGTGTTTGACAATGATTATGAAGATAGTCCATTGCACAAGCAATGTCGATTGCTATGTTAAGTCTCTGGCCAAGGATCAAGTCTCTCGATTGAGGCCTCTCGTCTGAATTTGAATGCAACCAATTCTCTAGACTCCCATTAGGCATGAACTCAAAAACTAAAGCTTTGAAATCATTACCACTGAAGTCCATACTTGAACATGCAGTTATGATTTTGAGTAGATTTCGATGCCTGGCTTTTCTTAAAGCTTTGCACTCAGTAATGAAACTTTTGGAAGCTCCTCGTACGTTAAGGTTGAGTACCTTCACTGCAACAAGTGTTTCATCTTGATGAAGAACCCCTTTATACACAGACCCAAAATTTCCCATACCAATCAAGTTGGCTGAAGAAAATCCATATGTTGCTTTATGGAGTCCATTGTAAGAAATCCTTTTAAAAAGTCACCCAAGGAAAATGTGAAAGAAGATTTCATCCTTGGCTTTCTCATCCAATAAATAACAAGAAAAGATGCCCCACAATTGACAATACAGATATTATTATACCAATTGTCACCTTGGAGGCAAGAGATGTTCTTCTTTGCTTGGATTTCTTGATGGGACATGCAGGTAATTGAAGTTCTGGGATGCCCCCACAAAGTTTATTATTCCCAGAAAATATAAATTCACTTGCATTTTGAAAGACACCCTTTATTGGTACCTCACCCTCAAAATTATTGAAAGACAGATTTAAATTGTTTAAAAAGACTAGGTCATCCAGATCTTTAGGAATTTTTCCAGATAAGTTATTACGCGAAAGATCTAAATCTTGAAGATTTTTCAGAGAGCTAAAAGATGAGGGGATGGGTCCTTGAAAGAAATTGCCTGACAAAGAAAGCTGTTGTAAGCTCAAAACCACCAAGTGTGCTAGGAATTTCTTGGACAAATTGTTCTCAGAAACATCTAGCACTAAGATTTTTCAAGTTACCCACTTCCAACGGTAGGGACCCAGTCAAAGAATTATCAGCTAAGATGAGACGCTAAATAGATCGTTTCCGTTAAGGTTTTATTTTTGAAAGATCCAAAATCTGTAAAAGACGATAATTCTTAAATCTGGAATGACGCTTCCTACTAAGAAATTGTTTGATAGATTGAGAGAATATACATTAGTGTTGTTCCCCAGGGAGTTAGGAATATATCCTGACAATCTATTTCCACTTAAATCCAACATTTGCAACTTTTGGAGCAACCCAATGCCATTGGGAATGCTACCGGTGAGAAAGTTATTCCCCATAGATAGTGCAATTAAGTTAGTGAGGTTTCCAATTCTAGAAGGAATGCTTCCGAATATTTGATTTTGTGTTAGATCTAGTGTAGTGAGTTGGTTGGACAGATGGGTTATAAAATTCGGTAGCTTACCTCCAAAATGATTTCCACCGATAATCAACAATTGTAGCTTAGTGCAGTTGGTCAAGGAATTTAGAAAATTCAAATCATTTTCTTCCCCAGTTCCTAAATGATTGGCATCCAAACGTAGAACCTGAAGGCCATTTAGGTTTCCTATCTCAATTGGGACTTTTCCAGAAAAATTGTTATCAGAAATATCAAACCTCTGAAGTTGTGAAGCATTGAACAATGACGTAGGAATGGATCGAAAAAAACTATTTCCTCCAATAAAAAATATTTTGAGATTGGGAAGATTGAGGCCAATCTCAAGTGGAAGATTGCCGGTTAGTTGGTTATCTGGTACAGAAAAAAATGCTATAGATGAGAGATTATAAAGAGAGGGAGGAATGGTACCAGAAAAAAAATTTGGACCAAGACCAAGATAAATTAGATTTTTAAGTTGACCTAGGGAATCTGGAATACTTCCTTGTAGAGAATTGTCGCCTAGAGAAAGAGTGATGAGAGATGAAAGATTCCCAAAGGAAGTTGGGATCCCTCCTGATAGATTGTTGTCATTAAGAGCCCATATACTGAGCTTTGACAGAGACCCAATCTCAGTCGGTAGATTCCCGACAAAGTTGTTGTAAACTAGATTGAGTATTTTGAGGTTTGAGCATTGGGACAGATTGACTGGAATTTCCCCTCCGAAGGAATTTGCCGCATTCTGAATATTTCAAGTCTGAACAAGCGGCCGACTTCTTGGGGAATTGCACCTTGGAAGCTGTTGTTCATTAGAATTATAGTATGTAGGAAAGAGAGGTTTCCAATATAGGGAGACATATAGCCTACCAACCCTCGTGATTGTAGGTCCAATGTTACCACCCTTTGATGTCGACGACTGCATACAATACCTGTCCACTCGCAGAAATGGAGTGAATCATTCCACGAGCTCATAATTTGCTGAGGATCATGAATGAGATCCTTGAAGGCAAGCAAGGCGAGTCGATCAGTTTCATTCCCTAAGGTGCTAGATTTGGCCAATCCTATTGGTAAACCAACGCACAAGAAAATGAGGGAAGGTAGAAGAAAGAAACGAAGAACACTCATCATGGCCAAATTTGTAATTGAGTTATCTTTGTGAGTGAGCTATATATAAAAAAAAAAAAAAAAAAAAGAGGTGAATAGTGAGTCTAGCAGGGATAACGCTGAAGTAACATTAAAATGTTCATTGTGGGGTTACATTTCTGACGTAGATAAGAGTGTCAGAATCGTAGATTATTTTCATCGAGATTCGAGTCAGAAGCGGATCATCTGTAGTAACTTTTCCTTTAGAGCCACTGTAACACTTATGGACGGTTATCAAAATGCCACGTAAGCACATAGAAAACTTACACTGCTGACATTTGTTGAAAATTGGAGATTTAGTGACCGTCCATTTTCAACGGGTTGGATCATGTTAAAAAAACAGTTTTTTTCAAATTCATTTTGAAAATCAGATCTAAACCAATGATACAATTGGCTCTAGTGTTTTGTGTCCCCATGATATTACAATCTCTTAACGTAGACATAGTGTTACAGGGGGCATTACTGGAAAAGTTGCTGCAGAGCATCCACTTCCCTCCACATAATGATTAATTTTTGTGATACTATTCCAATATATTCAAATTGATACGAGTCTCTTGACCTCAGTCTTCTCATATAGATTATTAGAAAATGATTTCAGAATCCTTTAATTTTTTTTTTTCCAAACTAGTCATAATGGTGATGGAAATGATGATGATGATGATAACAACTATGTTGATGATTATGGCATTGAGATCATTTTGATGAGAGCATTTAGGTCATTCTTCATTAGTCTTCAAGAGAATATGAAGGTCAAGGAGGATATGCAATCAATTTCAATAATAGAAGGATGTATCTCAAATATTGTGTTTTTGTTAACTTGTGCCCGAAGGGCACACGTTAAAGTGCAATACATACACTTTGGAAATAAGCATGATGAGGGTATTTTGATAATAAATAAATAAATAAATTTAGCGATATTTTCGGCACAACATACAAATTTCTCCAGTGCATTTACTACACTTTAAAGGCACACGTTAACAAGACTTCAAACATTAACGAAAATCAAATATCAAAAAAGTCAAAGACATATCATTAATTCCAAAATTGGTGGGGTCAAGCGTCATTTAAAGACATGGGTTTCACCAAAATTTTAGCCTCAATCATGGTCTCATTTTGTGGTTATAGTCATAGTCATCAAATTGAATTGTAGGCTCTAGCTCGTTGACTCTTTTGTGAGCTTTCTTCGCCGACTATATCGCTAGTACTTGTTCTAAAGTATTGCCCCAAATGAGGGGTTGTTTATTCTCTTTTGTTGTATAGGCACACATGGTGTCCCACGTTTTGTGAAATTTTACATCAATTTGCTTACCCTCTTTTTAAAGCTTCGTTCTGACTAAGGTCCCTATTTTCCACATGACTTAAGGTCATGAACACCCAAGCTCTAAAGGTAGATACCTTTCCTATCATTCTCATTATGTCCTACTTCCCGTATGAATACACGCAGCTTGGTACGTGGTTGACATGGTAAGAGCACAGAACCACACATTTTTTTTCCTCTGAAAAAGATCTATGGTTTTGTTCTTTTACCATGTCAGTTGCGTACCAGAATCGCGTGCATTCATCATTATTCAATTTCAAATTATGTTTTTATTATCAGGTTGAAAAGTCAAGAGACTCATACCCCATGTTATAGGTATGTCTCAATATCTGAGGCGTGGGAGTGGGGTTTTGACCCTGAAATATTCACCAAAGTCCGGAGGGGGCACTTTTCATGTGAAGTGGATAGTTTTCAAGTCTTCCGTCCAATGCCAAGTTGATTGCGATAGGGCTAGACTTCTGTCCACACCACTTGGACAATTCATTGTGTGGAGAATAATGAACAATTTTGAAATATCGTTTTTTAATGATATGTTTGAGTGACTCCTACACTATGTTTTAGAATTTTCTGTCGTACAAGATCGGTTAGATCAACTCAATTAATGAATTTCAAGTTGTTTTGGGTTTGAGTGAGTCGTCTTCTATGTTTTAGAATATTCTATCATCCAAGATTAGTTGGGTCAACTCAGTTAATGAATTTCAAGTTGTTTTGTCCCACAAAATCATTTGAACCAATTTTTCATGCCAGCTTGGAGTAATTGCCAATTTTTTTGAAAAAAAAAAAAAAAGAAAAAGTAATATAATTTGAAAGAAAAAATGACAATGAAAATTTGACACCTTGGTCCATTGAATTTTATGAAATTCGATAGTCTTGGACCGTTGAATATGAGTTTTTTCCATGTTGTGTATGCCAACACATTAATAATTAATTTGACATTAAAATAAATATATTTTTACAAGGTCAAATACCTTTTGATCATGAAATTGGCCAAATAATTTTTTTTTTTTTAAAAGAGGTTAAGGGTAAACAAAGATTTGTTGTCTCGAATTTTATGTGCTAAGCCCATGAACCAATGGTAGCCACCACATGTATTTGAAAAAGAAAACAAATAAAATCCGAGCACTTCAACAATTCGGAAATTTCCTCCCGTAATTTTCTCTTCACTAACCAATAACCCTTGTTTTTTCTATACACATCAAGTCATATATGCCAATGGTTCATCAACTTAGCACATAAAATTCAAACAAACAAATCTCTGTTCTTCAAGGGTGACCAAAAATGTGTTCCAACATGTCATGACGTGCCTAAATGCCCATCAAGATAATTTTTAATGGTGCCCATCAAGATAATTTTTAATAGCTACCAAGGCACAAAATAAATAAATATTGGCCAAAAATCAAGGTCGTGACAATAAACTTGTTAAATATTTTAAAATAATTATTAATATTTTAAAATGCAAAGTTATATTTATTTATTTTTTGAAAAACATTAAAAATAATAGATAACTTTAACCCTGAGGGTAGCTCAATGGAAATTTTGAATCAATAAGTGGTGAGAGTCCGTAGGTTGTGAGTTCGATACCAAGTATGCTCTTGAAATGGTTCTGTCCATTTATATGAATTTCAAGGGACCACAAGTAGTCATCAGCATCGAAGGGTGATAATGTTGAACCTATAGTCGCAAGGGTTGGTTGGTTCCATATCTCCCTACATCGAGAACATCTTTCCTAAGGAGTATAAATCTAATGAACAACACCTTGCAAGGTGAAATCCCCCAAGAAGTTGGCCGTTATCATTGTTCAATGCTTCAAGACTTGAGGTGGGTAAACTTGAATTCCAATCATTTTGGTAGTGGGAATGTTAATTATTTGAATTTCTTTAATTCCTTAACCAATTGCACCAATCTACAACAGCTAAACATCTATGGCAATCATTTGGTGTTAAGCTACCCAACTCTATATCCAATCTCTCAAAACAACTTAATTACTTGGAGGAAATCAGAGCATTCTATTTCGAGAGAGATGGAGAAGATGAGAGAGAACATATTGAGAGATTAAAAGAGCAGAGCAGGAAAATAGAAAATGAAAGTGATAGAACACTACGTGAAAATATCATAAATTCGACGGCCCAAAACCGTCGAATTATGTAACTATTCGTCAGCCTCGACCGTCGAATTGGGCCTTATTGAAAAAAAATTCGGCGGTTAGAGACCATAGAATTTTCATCATTTCAACGGCCCAAAACCGTCGAATTGGGGATTTTTTTCAACAATAACGACGGCTTTAGACCGTCGAATAATATATTATCGACGGCTAAAGGTTGTCGAATACCATTTTTTCGTTGGCTTGAGACAGTTCTTTCGCATCTTTCTATTCTATTCTAAGCTTCATTTGGGAATCCAAAAAATGAAGGCCCAATAAGATTGGTTCTGATTTGAACTCCATGGAACCCTCATTTTTTGGGCCGAACTACTAGTAGTATTTTTAATCCTAAAATTGGTTTATCAACCTGCAATGATAATGGTTAAGACATTCGAAAATATGTTTATTGATCTCTTTGGGCTAGAGAAGAATGTGAAAATACTGGATTAGTTCAGATGGATACCAGTGTGACAACGATTGGAATCAAGAATCCCAGTAGAGCAAATGTAAATTCATATCTGGAATGGATGCACCTGGGTGGGTCTGACTCAGACCCAACCCAGTTTAGGCCATAGCTTCAAATGAAGGGGATATGATTATTAAGGAACAGAGCCTGATTTCTATTGTATATCAAGGTTATCTAACTTTGAGCAATGCCATTTATTACATAGGAGTTAAAATAAATCTTTTACGTTCAACAGATTCTCTTTTTTTTTCTTCTGACCGGTGAATTACAAGTTCCAGCATCAAATTGGCCGTTGTTACGGAATCCCCATCCGAACAAGCAATCTCATTCGGCAATGACATCTTTTTCTTCTCGTGATACAAAACTGCATCTTTTTATGGAGATTCATAATTTTATATTCCGAGGAGAGCACATCTATGATTCTTGAGCCTGTCACGTCAGGTAAGTTGATTGAGTTGCCACGTGCCAAAGTCAGATTATCAACACTCTTCTCTTAGAGACAAGATCCAGAAAGGCGTCCTGTTCCAATAGCATAAGAACAGTGTCTACGTGGCCTGTTTTGGTAGAAGTTTAAAATACGTTGGACACCTTACCAAGCCTTTTTTGGAAGCAGGTCTTCCCCCATTGTGATAAAGCTTAATTGTTCCATCTGAAAAACAACATCACCTTACTAAAATTTCAAACAGAAAAACAAAATGGGATATGACCATGTCAACCATAGTGTTTTTAATGCTCACAGATACTGGTTCAAAGCCGGATAGTTATTCGAAAGTGTTCTCTTTTATCATAATTGTAAACTTGCACTATACATAGCAAAGACCTTTGTCAACATCAACCTTTCATTTTACAATTGATTATCTGACTTGACAAATTTATACTAAAGAAGGTAAGAAAAATGCTTACAAATTGAACTGAATTAGGGAAAAGAAAACAAGAGATTGATATAACGTTATGTGCATCAAAAACAGAAACAAGGAAAGGCAACCAAACAACAACTACCCAGAAAGAACAATCCAAATACACAGTCAAAGAAGACCACTTTTGACTCCTCGAACATTTTGCTTCAAAGGCATAACGAACCAAAGACAACAAATCCAACCCATATTAGATATGATAGAAATCATTTTAAATAAGATGAGAAATCGACAAATTTAAGAAAGATTGGGCTGGGGGGGGGGGGGGGGGGGGGGGGGGGTAGGTCCAGCAATGTTTGCAAGAGAAATACAACCTAATGAGACCTTTGTTTCTTCTTCTTTTTTTTGGGTTGAATAGGTAAAATATCTTTTTTCTTTGATAAGTAGAACAGGTAAATGATACCAACTTAAAGAAATAATACAGACGAGGACAATCAAGGGGACACAATACAATACAACATATTTGATCCCATCTCACCACAAAATCTTCGAAGAAGAATCCCTTAAACTCTTTAAACACCTAACACCAAAAAAAAAAAAAAAAAAAACCCAAGACCGACACAACAAGCTTCTCTTAAGACGCATTCCTTCCATCAAAGACACGGCTATTATGCTCCTTCCACACCAAAAATGAGTTGGCCAATGAGCCTAAACTTCAAAGACACTTTGAAATGACCAAGGCACACCAAATGAAGAACACAACCATTGGCAGAACTCTAGGACCCCAAATAAAAGGGAAGCTAGGGTAGCTTTGATCCACTTGAATGGACCATAACAGTCCCTACACCCTATGTCTTCCTTGTACGTTTTATTAAGGGCTATGTGTCGAATCAAAAATTGGTACAGATGGCTGAACAGAAACATTAGTAATGTTGAAAGTTTTTTCCACATCCATATAAAATCATCTAATGCCCTCATCTTCAATTTTCTTATTTATTATTTTATTAATTGGTTATCTTCTAAACTAAATCCTTCACACTTAGAAGTTTCTAAATGATAAAACATACTTTTTATAGGGAATTTTTCTAATATGTTTTTATTTAATAATAAAACATACTTTTTCCAAGAACTGATTCTTTAAGTTTAACATGATGGAAACACTAAAAGAACTGTATCTGCATTCATATCCTGGATTTTGGGATCGAAGAAATGCACTGTGCCTGTATCCATCATCTTAGCCAATGATATTTTGAAAATAAACAACAGCTTACCAACAGAAAATGGTTACGCACCTTTGTGATCCCTCGGGAATATTGGAAATAAAAGTTTATCTATTTCACTGTAAGTCAGACTAGATTTAGATCGCTCAAGTGTGTCATTAGTCCAATTCACAGGTACCAAGATTGCAAAGGCAAGGAATGTGATTGGAACAAAGATTTTAAGTCTGCAAGAAGGAAAAAAAAATTAGCACCAAATTTAAGGGATAGAGGCTTTGATGATGGTGATGAGCACCAAAGAAGAAATTACACAACATATTAGAGTACAAATTCAGGTTAGGATTGTTTCACTCTTCAGGGATAAGAAGTTTGAAAGTTCAATATAGAGTAAGACAAATCTTTGGTTAATATGCAATAAACCATATTGGGTGTTTGAGCCATTCACAGATAGATGTATATCGATACCATCATACAATACAAAGAATAAAACCCCTCCAAGATTACCACCTTTTTAGAGTTAAAAAATTTTCTTAATTGATTTTAAAAATACTGATTGGACTTCACCTTTTCTTTCTTTTGAACAAACTGAGTTTCTCTTCTGGCCAAGACCAGATTGGAAAGTTGTAAAGCATGAGAGTAAAAAATTGAGAGAATTAATGACGGTATTTTCTCTTTCCATTTTCAAATTTCAACCAACTAAAATGTGGCAAAATTGCAAACTTTATCCATCTTTAGATAAATTTTAGGTGTTTAGGACAACAAGATAGGAAGTGAATATCTAAGTGTTCAACTCTAACATTTTTCAGGGATCTAAAAGGGAGTTTATAAATGGATTAGAAAACAAGAAATTCATATAAAAGGGAGTTTATAAATGGATTAGGTGTTGGATTGGCAAAGACATTATCAAAAGCCTTTCTGAGGTCGACTTTAATGGCACATCTAGGAGTTCCAAAGCAAGATGTTGTCTATGATTCTTACACCCTTTGGTGAAGGCAGCAGATTGGTTGCTATTAACTAATTGGTGAACCACCTTCTTCATTCTGTTGGCTAGGAGCTTGGAGATGCATTTGTAAAGAACATTGCAGCAAGATATTGGTCTATATAGTCATCAAAGATACTGGTAACAGCAGTAGCATTCACTTCTCTAATCATCTTGCCACTCTTGAGAGTACTCTTAATGGCTCTGTAGAGGTCTTGTTCAATTATTTCCAAGCTCATTCAAGAAGTTAATCTTGTTATAAAAGCACTAATGATTAAAAAATCTCGCTTATGATGCAGTACCAATGGCAAGAGCACACGCACACACATACACACAATCATTTGATGCAGTACCAATGGCAAGAGCACATCATCATCAGCATCTTAAGCCTTATGAATTAAGACAAGGGCAATAACATTTTTTTTTGAATTATAGAATTAGAGACAACAGAAACTAAAGCCAAACAAACAAAATCCATTAAATTTTTTAATAGATTTTATTTTATTGTTTTGCTATTTTAAATTTTGAAAGAAAAACAAAAGATATCTACAACAAATTTATCATATAAATGCAAGAATAGAGCTACCAAAGCAGATATCCATTGAAATTGATGCAACCACCTCTATTGATTTTAGATGCTTAACCATCATTCATCAAATATAAAATACAGACATAATTAAAGATGCTACAAAAGGGCTGGCAATAACACAAACCATACAGAGAGATCTAGAGTGGTTTTTTAGGGTTTTTGAGAGAGATAGACTTACAGATGAGATTTGGAGTGGTTTGATCGGTGGCACTGATAAGTGAGCTTCAGTTCTTAAGGTTTTCGACTTGAGCTTTGATTTCTTCTTCGTTTTGAACTTTGATTTCTTCTTCGTTTTGAGCTCTAAGAGATTAAAACCATTGACAAAGTGAGTTATCGATCCGAAATGGGAGATTGAGGGACGTGAGTGAGATTGAGAGATCGTTCGGTATTGAAATGGGAGATTGAGAGATCGTTGATGGAAATGGAAGAAACTTCTTCGAACTCAAAAATCAGTACAGATGGCTCAGAAGGAAAATCGGTAAAGATGGAAGAACTAACTCTGCAGTTGGATCAGGTTTCGTTTTCGATGAGACGTGGAAAATCAGTATAGATGGAAGAACTGAATTTGCAGTTGGATCTGGTTTCATTTTCGCTGAGATGGTTGAGAAGGAAATCGGTAAAAATTTCGGTGGTTCGTTGGGCTTGGGCTGTAGAATTGTTTTTCTTTACTTATTGGCCGGCGAAAATAAACGTGAGATTTGGGCCGCCAAGTTTAATGCTGTAATAGTAGCGAATTTTTTTTTTTTTTTTTTTTTTGGGTAGTGGAATGAGGCGAAAACACCCTAATTTTAAAATTTTTAACGTCGATTTTAGTCACACTACATTATATTATGTGACTAAACAATATTACGAAAATGCCATCACTTATATAATATCGATTTTACAAAAACTCGACGTTATAATTAAATTGAAAAATCACATCCATATCACATCAGTTTTTATAAAAATTGACATTGTATTAAATATATAATGTCAATTTTTATAAAAACTAATGTTATATAGTGATTTTTATTTTCTTTCTTAGCTACATGCATCAATCCAGATTGCTCCACAAAATGTTTTTAAAACTTTTATCACTTACATTTATTACATTTTCTAACAAATAAATTAAACCTAATAAGAAGGCCTGCACATTTTTAACAACACAGTGATGGTTTTTAGGGTTGCTTTCCTTCCTTCATAGAGGGAGCATCAATCTTTAAAGTCTAAACACATCACTCGAAGTGTACATCCACTATGAAGAGTGGAATCCAACAAAAAATAGTCAAAGCTTTCCTAAACTCTTCCATGGCAATATGAAGATGAATCAAGATGATGAAATATTTTATTTTCTTCGTCATGGTCTTCAAATATATTCAACAAAGATGGAAACGATTTATATTTTTGGGTAAGAGTCAAAGCTAGAAGGTAATGGACAAAAGCATTTCATCTAACTTCATAAATAATAATATCTTCCTAAAGCATTTCTTTTCTTTGCGCGATTACTACGAAAATTCTAGCTTTGTAACATCATTTTATTTTAAATCTAACATTAAAAATGTAATAGCAAGCGCCTTCGAAGGATTTAGCTACAGGCAGGCTAAAACGCCAAAAATTGATTTTATTCAATTATTTCTTATTTCATAACCATAATTAATTACAATCAATTTCATAAAATTTTATTTTTGTTTTGTTTTATTTTTAATTATTTTGTTTTTCTATCACTTGAAAGAAAAAAAAAAGTTCTAAGTGAGCCTTGCCCAAGGTCAATAACTTGGTATTTAATAGCATCTTGGGCCAAGCCTAGGCTTGATTTATTTGGAAAGCACTGCCCAATTACTGTAGTGGTATTTTTTGGAGATTCATGTAGGTAGGGGTCTCAATGGGTCAGTTCTGGTTTGATTCCTAAGGAACTTATAACCATTATATTTATTTCAATTCTAGTTCTTGTCGATTTGGGGTCCAGTTCCAAAATAAATGGAACCGTAACTGCCAAGAAAACACGGGTACCCATCGGTTCGGGTTTTTAAGAATTGAATGAGAAAAAAAATATTTTAAAGCATTATAAAACTTTTTACCTTTCAAAAAATTAACATATTATCTACAAAGTTATGAATTTAGTTACAATTTGTTACAATGAAGATAAACATATTAAACTTTTAGAAAGAGAACTTTTTTTAAGCTCGAATTGATAATTTATGTGAAAAATTGAAGAACTTTATATAACATGCATTAATTTTAAAATAAAATAAAAAACCTTTAATCATCTATAATGTAAAAACAAATGACAAATAAATTGGTTCTAGGTATTTGTGGGTGCCCATTGGATACAACCTAATGGCTTTGGTTTGGTTTCGATTAATTAAATATGTACCCATTGACACCCCTACATTTAGGTCCTCCAAATTCTGGATTTTGGCTAATAAACGTAAACGGTATGCCGTCGAATCTCTGTGCCAATTATTCTTTTATTTATAAACATACTTGCTTTGCCAAAAAGTAAGTGTTGTATATCAGTGGGTATGTTATGTGCGTAGATATCAACATTTTTTTTTTAAATGTAAATTTTTGGATTGTAACTGTTAAAGTTTATTTTAATATTCGAAGACCATGAGAACTTGTTTTACTCCATTTCAGTTGAGTCATTGACTGATTTTGTAACTCAACTCTACATGGTATTAACTGTCTCACTGCCGTTACAGGTGCAAGAACTTGAGAACCGTAGTTTTATTCTCATAATTTGTGCAGTTATGTATCCCGAGGGAAAAAATTTACGATTCTTGTGAGTACCCATCAGTTGAGTTATTGACTTACCCTGTCAGGTTGAATTACAAAATCATTACACTATTAGCTTATTTGATGGAGTAAAACACATTCTATTTAGTGTAATGATTTTGTGGTTTGTTGAGTACATGACAGGTTGAGTTACAAAATCAGCACTCCTCTATTCAAGCTAAAGTGAAAAGAAATTAGAGACTTGAAAAAAATATCTTGAAGCAATAATATCTTATTTAAATCAGTAAAGGAAGCCCTTTAAGCTATATTACATAACCGTAGAGAAAATTACATAAATAAATATAAAAAAACAAACAAACAAACCATAAGCGAAACTTAAATCTAAACTCAACAGGGGAATGATCATCCATCTATTGATGAATTCTATCTTCAATAAACATTTTCTTAATCATTTGCAACTCCATGAGCACATCTTTGATTTCCATTCGGTCACCTACTGACTCTGTAGAACATGCAACTCCAATTCTGAACATGGAAATCAAGTATTCTCGCATTTCACATATTGTATTGTATCTTTGATTTTCAAAATCATTGATAGCTTCATTATGTTCTTCTACACATAATGTGGATCCAAAATTTCCATCAGTCGCCCATTCAAAGCCATTTTGGAAAACTGATGAAGGCTTAAACCATCCTTGAAAATTGCATCAGTTGGCCTTTTTCCTGTTAACAACTCCAACAAAAGTATTCCGTAGCTGTACACATCTCCTTGTGTAGAGACCTCAGAACCCATACCATACTCTACAATCCAATATGTATTATCTAGTCAAGTATTAAATAATATATATATATATATATATATATATATATATATATATATATATATATATATATATAGATATGAACTTGAAATTTTTTAACATAAATGAAATTCATACCTGGAGGGATATATCCAATGGATCCTTTTACAAGTACTGAATTGGTTTCAATTTTACCGGAATTGCTTGCATTTACAGCGAGAATCTTTGCTAAGCCAAAGTCACCCACATGAGCTACCATTTCGTTGTCAAGAAGAACATTGCTTGGCTTTAGATCGCAATGAATAATTTGTGTTTGACAATGATTATGAAGATAGTCCATTGCACAAGCAATGTCGATTGCTATGTTAAGTCTCTGGCCAAGGTTCAAGTCTCTCGATTGAGGCCTCTTGTCTGAATTTGGATGCAACCAATTCTCTAGACTCCCATTAGGCATGAACTCAAAAACTAAAGCTTTGAAATCATTACCACTGAAGTCCATACTTGAGCATGCAGTTATGATTTTGAGTAGATTTCGATGCCGGGCTTTTCTTAAAGCTTTACACTCAATAATGAAACTCTTGGAAGCTCCTCGTATGTTAAGGTTGAGTACCTTCACTGCAATAAGTGTCTCATCTGGATGAAGAACCCCTTTATACACAAACCCAAAATTTCCCATACCAATCAAGTTGGTTGAAGAAAAACCATTTGTTGCTTTATGGAGTGCATTGTAAGAAATCCTTTTAAAAAAGTCACCCAAGGAAAATGTGAAAGAAGATTTCATCCTTGGCTTTCTCATCCAATAGATAACGAGAAAAGATGCCCCCACAATTGACAATACAGATATTATTATACCAATTGTCACCTTCAGCACAAGAGATGTTCTTCTTTGCTTGGATTTCTTGATGGGACATGCAGGTAATTGAAGTTCTGGGATACCCCCACAAAGTTTATTATTCCCAGAAAATATAAATTCACTTGCATTTTGAAAGACACCCTTTATTGGTACCTCACCCTCAAAATTATTGAAAGACAGATTTAAATTTTTAAAAGACTAGGTCATCTAGATCTTTAGGAATTTTTCCAGATAAGTTATTACGCGAAAGATCTAAATCTTGAAGATTTTCAAAGAGCTAAAAGATGAGGGGATGGGTCCTTGAAAGAAATTGCCTGACAAATGAAGGTATTCTAAGCTCAAACAATCACCAAGTGTGCTAGGAATTTCTTGAGACATATTGTTCTCAGAAACATCTAGCACTACAAGATTTTCAAGTTACCCACTTCCAAAGGTAGGGACCCTGTCAAAGAATTATCAGCTAAGAGGAGAAACAGTAACTGCACGATAAACCAAGAATGGTTCCGTTAAGGTTATTTTTTGAAAGATCCAAAGTCTGTAAAAACGATAATTCTTAAAATCTGGAATGACACTTCCTACTAAGAAATTGTTTGATAAATTGAGAGAATATACATTAGTGTTGTTCCCCAGGGAGTTAGGAATATATCCTGACAATCTATTTCCACTTAAATCCAACTTTTGCAACTTTTGGAGCAACCCAATGCCATTGGGAATGCTACCGGTGAAAAGTTATTCCCCATAGATAGCATAATTAAGTTAGTGAGGTTTCCAATTATAGAAGGAATGCTTCCGAATATTTGATTTTGTGTTAGATCTAGTGTAGTGAGTTGGTTGGACAGATCGGTTATAAAATTCGGTAGCTTACCTCCAAAATGATTTCCACTGATAATCAACGATTGTAGCTTAGTGCAGTTGGTCAAGGAATTTAGAAAATTCAAATCATTTTCTTCCCCACTTCCTAAATGATTGTAAGCCAAATTTAGACGCTGAAGGCCATTTAGGTTTCCTATCTCAGTTGGGACTTTTCCAGAAAAATTGTTGGCAGGAATATCAAACATCTGAAGTTGCGAAGCATTGAACAATGATGTTGGAATGGATCCAAAAAAATTATTTCCTGCAATAAAAAATAATTTGAGATTGGGAAGATTTAGGCCTATCTCAAGTGGAAGATTGCCAGTTAGTTGGTTATATGGTACAGAAAAAATTGCTATAGACGAGAGATTATAAAGAGAGGGAGGAATGGTACCAGAAAAAAAATTTGGACCAAGACCAAGAATATTAAGATTTTTAAGTTGACCTAGGGAATCTGGAATACTTCCTTGTAGAGAATTTCTTGCTAGAGAAAGAGTGATGAGAGATGAAAGATTCCCAAAGGAAGTTGGGATCCCTCCTGATAGATTGTTGCCATTAAGAGCCAATAGACTGAGCTTTGACAAAGACCCAATCTCAGTGGGTAGATTCCCGACAAACTTGTTGTGAATTAGAACGAGTTTTTTGAGGTTTGAGCATTGGGAGAAATTAACTGGAATTTCCCCTCCGAAGGAATTGTTACCCATTTCGAATATTTCAAGTCTGAACAAGCGGCCGACTTCTTGGGGAATTGCACCTTGGAAGCTGTTGTTCATGAGAATTATAGTATGTAGGAAAGAGAGGTTTCCAATATAGGGAGACATATAGCCTACCAACCCTCGTGATTGTAGGTCCAATGTTACCACCCTTTGATGTCGACGACGGCATACAATACCTGTCCACTCGCAAAAATGGAGTGAATCATTCCACGAGCTCATAAGTTGCTGAGGATCATGATGAATGAGATCCTTGAAGGCAAGCAAGGCAAGTCGATCGGTTTCATTCCCTAAGGTGCTAGATTTGGCCAATCCTATTGGTAAACCAATGCACAAGAAAATGAGGGAATGTAGAAGAAAGAAATGAAGTACACTCATCATGACCAACAATGTAATTAAGCTTTCCAGTGAGTGGTTTGCGTGGTTATCTTTGTGAGTGAACTATATATAGAAAAAAAAAGAGGTGAATAGTGAGTCTAGCAAGGATAACGCTGAAGTAACATTAAAATGTACATTGTGGGGTTACATTTCTGACGTAGATAGAGTGTAAGAATCATACATGATTTCATCGAGATACGAGTCCGAAGAGGATCATCTGTAGCAACTTTTCCTGTAGAGCCACTGTAACACTTATGGACGGTTATCAAAATGCCACGTAAGCAGATAGAAAACCTACAATGCTGACATTTGTTGAAAATTGGAGATTCAGGTTTTTTTTTTTTTGTCAAATTCTTTTTGAAAATCAGATCTAAACCATTGATTCAATTGAGCTCTAGTGTTTTGTGTCCCTGTGATATTACAATCTCTTGACTGTAGACATAGTGCTACAGGGGCATTACAGGAAAAGTTGCTGAGAGCATCAACTTCCCTCCACGTTGTGATTAATTTTTGAGATACTATTCCAATATATTCAAATTGGCACGTGTCTCTTGACCTCAGTCTTCTCATATAGACTAATAGAAAATGATTTCAGAATCCTTGATTTTTTCTTTTTCAAAACTAATCATAATGGTGATGGAAATGATGATGATGATAACAACTATGTTGATGATTATGGCATTAAGATCATTTTGATGAGAGAATTTAGGTCATTCTTCATTAGTCTTCAAGAGAATATGAAGGTCAAGGAGGACATACCATCAATTTAAATCATAGAACGATGCATCTGAAATATTAACAAAAGTGAAAAGCATAACATTAATTTCAAGATTTATGGGGTTACATGTCATTTAAAGACACTGGTTTGCCAAAATTTGAAGGGGGCAGGCCCTTCAAAGTTTGATCCTCAAATTGAGGATTTTGTATTTTGTGTCTATAAGACAATACGAAGGTCAAGGAGGACATGCAATCAGGTTAAATAATAGAAGGATGAATCTCAAATTTGGGTTTTTTGTTAACATATGATAGTAAGAACACACGTTAAAGTGCAATAAATACACTTTGGAAATAAGCATCTGAGGGTATTTTGAGTATTTTTAGCACAAAATACAATTTCTCAAGTGTATTGCAAACCGAAGGGTTTTGTATATTGTGGACAGGAAACTTGACTTGTGACAACCACTTTGACAAATGGTGGGCTAAGATGCCGTGTGATTCGGATAGACTAAAAGACTGGACTTTTGCTCACATGACTTGGACTGCTAGCTCATTTTGTGGTTATAATCAAAGTCATCAAAGTCTTCGACCGGACTAAATCATGATATTTTCTGTCCTAATTTAATTTAATTTTTTTTTATTAGTACATGACTTTTATGAATTTCTCGATTAAATCATGAATAATATAAAAATAATAAGGATGCAAATGTGAATGACATTGATTGGATGTTTTATCTGTTAAGAAATCATAATTCGGACTCATAATTCTTATCCTTTCATTTTATATTTTGAATAGTATGTGAAAACCATTCCAACAAATCTTGTGTCAAAATGTCGAAATTGATTGGGATAAAACTAGACACCACGTCAGTGCACATTACCTGATGTGATGTTATTGGAAATAATTTGAATCATGATAAATGCATGCAGTTTAGTACCCAGCCAACGTGGTAAGGACGGAGAATCGCACATTTTTTTTCCTGTGAAAAATATTTGTGATTTTGTTCTTTTACCACGTTAGTCAGTCGCATACTAAAATCGCCTGCATTCATCATTATTCAATTCAAATTCTGTTTTTATTATCAGGTTGAAAGTCAAGAGACTCGTACCCTACGTTAAAGGTACATGTCAATATCTGAGGCGTGGGAGTGGGGTTTCGACCCTGAAATATTCACCAAAATTCGGAGGGGCTGCTTTTCATGTGAAGTGGATGGTTTTTAATGAAAAACAAAGATTTTCCTATATTGTCAATAGAAGACTTGACTTATGTCCAACCCACTTTTCAAGTTTCCGCTCAATGCCAAGTTGATTGCGATAGGGCTAGACTTCTTTCCACACCACTTGGACAGCTCATTGTGTGGAGAATAATGAACAATTTCGAAATATTTTTTTTTAATGATAGGTTTGAGAGACTCCTACAGTAAGTTTTAGAATTTTCTGTCGTCCAAGATCAGTTAGATCGACTCACTTAATGAATTTAAAGTTTTTTGGGTTTGAGTGACTCATACTCTATGTTTTAGAGTATTTGTCATCCAAGATTGGCTGGGTCAACTCAATCAAGGAATTTCGAGTTGTTTTGTCCCACAAAATCGTTTGAACCAATTTTTCAAGTCAACTCGGAGTAATTGCCAATTTTTTCAAAAAAAGAATAAGTAATATAATTTGAAAAAAAAATGACAATTAAAATTTGACACCTTGGTCCATCGAATTTTATGAAATACGATAGTCTTGGACCATCGAATAAGAGTTTTTTTTTCATGTTGTGTATGCCAACACATTAATAATTAAATTGACATTAAAATAAATATTTTTTACAAGGTCAAATTCCTTTGGTCATGAAATTAGCCAAATAATTAAAAAAAAATGATTTCAAGGGTGAACAAAGATTTGTTGTTATGTGCTAAGTCAATGAACCATGGTAGCTGTAGACACTCCATTTTTGCATCCGCCTGATTAATCAACTCGTCAACCCGATCGCAATGATTCCCAATGATGGATGTGTATTCCATTGCTTTATTTTGTTACTAGATGTGTTTCAGAAATCCGGATGAGGTATCTCAAACTAACAAAACCTTAGAACCACGCTACGCTAGGAAAATAACGACTCCAGAAACATAGAAATCATCATTTTTCAGACAAAAAGAAGCTTCACGATAAAATCACTAAAAAACTATCAAATTACCAAAATACCCCTAACATCAAAACAACCCTAGAGCCTACATTACGCTTAGGAAAACCCTTTCAAACACATAAAACAACAAATTGAAATCAAATAAATCATTTCGCCAATTTTTAACAGATTTGACAAAATTACGAAAATGCCCCTCATTAAGTTCATGACTATTTCACACAAAAAATTTCATAAATGACACAAACTAATATTTTCATTTGATTCCTTACAAAAATCGATTCTAAAACATCCTAGAACATTAAAAACCGACTTAAAACATGAAAAGTCCTCTCCGGGGGCAAAACAGTAATTTCACATTTTCATAATTAAAAAATTTCGAAATTAATAAATAAAACATTAATAATTAAAGTGAAACATTAATGAAATTAATTTAAAATTTTGAACTTGAAAAAATCGATCAATCGGACTTTCGGGTAAAATTGTTGAGGGTTCGTGGATATTTCTTTAAGGACCCCTCCATTTGGGGGTCCAACGAATTAAATATATTTTAGAGGGGGATCTCCAAAATTAAAAGTCAATTAAGCAAGACTGAAGTCAAGGTATTAAAGTCAATCAAGTAAAACTGAAGTCAAAATTAAAGTCAATCAAGCAAGACTGAAGTCAAGATATTAAAAGTCAATCAATTAAGATTAAAGTCAAAATATTAAAAGTCAATCAAATAAGACCAAAAGTCATAATAGAACTCTAATTAAATAATAACTCTATCTAATAGAGTTCTAACTTAAAAACAATTCTACCTAAAACAATTTTAATTAAAACACAATTCTACCTAAAATAAGTCTAACTAAAACACAACTCTAATTAAAAGATCTCTAATTAAACACTAACTCTATCCAAATCAACCCCTAAAAACATCTATAAATAGAGGTGCTCACACCCTATTTTCGTATCAAATCATAAACCCTAGGAGAAGTAGGTCTAGAAGCTCCCCTAGTCCCTCATAAACCCTAGTTTTGGAGCCCCAACTCCTTACCTAACATCCCCCCTTCAATTTTAGTCTAGAAAACATCTAAAATCCCTCTAAAAACACCCTTAAATCCGCAACAAACTTGAAGAGTTCAGATTCAGAAATAAAGAGATACCTTGATTAAGGAGATTTAAAGTCAAATCCGGAGACAGAACGAAGTAAGGGAGTACAGTACAAGGAGCTCTTTTTGTCAGATCTGAGGGAGCAAAATCCTTGCTATCAGAAAGGTATGAACTTTTTATTTTTATTTTAATCTAGGTTTTTAGCAATGTGATATCTTCGGGAATTTAGTAGAGACCGGCTTTGACCGGGCGGGGTTGGTGCCTAACACCTTCCAATCCTGTAACATGATCCCCGAATTCAGTTTTTTTGGTTTTAGATTAGTTTTTATCCATTTAGAGTCATTGATCGGTTCCTAGACCGTAATAACTAGGTGGCGACTCCCAAACCTCAAGGGTCAAAAGTGGATCCGCGCACCCCGCGGATCGAGGGCGCTTTCAGTGACGACTCCACTGGGGACTATTGAGGATCAAACTTGAAAAACCCCAAGTATGGGAGCATTGCCAAGATGACCTAATTTTTTTTTTATTTAGTTGGATTTATTTTATTTATTTTTTCTCTTTATTTATTTTTTTATCTTGATTGTAGATGATTTTGGGTATTGCATTTTTTTTTTCCAATTAAGGATCACTTTTTGATGACTCCTAAATAATGAAAGATTCATATTAACCTATGAAAATGATGGAATGATGGAGGTTGGACAGAAATATTAAAACGTTTTTAGAGAATATTCTAGTGAGAATTAAGTTTGGGAGCCTCTAAATAAAATATAGATCTCGTCGAGTAGATTAATTTAGAATTTGAGTTCACTCAATTTCGTTATCGGAAGCCTTAGATATCATCGATGCAAGTTCAATCTGTAAATCTGAAATTATTTCTGAATGAAAGTTGGGACAGCAACGTTAAAATTTTTTTTACAGAATATTCTAGTGAGAACTAAGTCTGGGAACCTCTTAATAAAACGTAGATCTCGTCGAGTAGATTAATTTAGAATCTAAGTTCACTCAATTTCGTTATCGGAAGCCTTAGATATCATCGATGCAAGTTCAATCTGTAAATCTGGAATTATTTCTGAATGAAAGTTGGGACAGCAACGTTTTACAGAATATTCTAGTGAGAATTAAGTCTGGGAACCTCTTAATAAAATGTAGATCTCTCGTCGGTAGATTAATTTAGAATCTGAGTTCACTCAATTTCGTTACCGGAAGTCTTAGATATCATCGATGCAAGTTCAATCTGTAAATCTGGAATTATTCTGAATGAAAGTTGGGACAGCAACGTTAAAACTTTTTTACAGAACATTCTGGTGAGAATTAAGTCTAGGCACCTATTAATAAAATGTAGATCTCATCGAGTAGATTAATTTAGAACTTGAGTTCACTCGATTTCGTTATCGGGAACCTTAGATATCATCGATGCAAGTTCAGATTGTATTTTCCTAATTTACAGAAAATCTGAATTTATCTAATGTTGGCACAATTAATGTTCTTGAGAGTGAAATCATCTCAACCATTGTCATTCTATCATCAATGTAACACCTATTGGAATCTCAATTTATTTTGGATCACCCAAAAGTGATCATTGATTGGATCTTAAAAATTATAAAAATTATGCCTATTGCAATGTTTGTTTGATCTATCATATGCCATATTTAATGATTAATTTACCATGATCTTACTTGAAATACATGATTGATGTTGATCGTAATGTTAATGTGCTTATGTGATGGGAATAATGTGATCTTAATTGAATATTCATATGATTTGAATGATTTTGGTTTTGATTAAATGTATGATTGGTTTGATTGGATCCATGGGCCCATTTGTTTGAAAAAGGTCCCGGGCACACCCCACCCTGTTTTGCAGACACCACATGCACGTTTATTGTTTTACTCACTTACACGTCCCATTTAGCCAACGTGGCACTAGTGCGTGGCCCGGTCTCTTCGGAGATGCGACGTCATTCATGAAACCCACAACTCCAGTCACGTACCTTAGGGTATATCAAACTGGGGGCATCAATACCATCTGATTAGGTGATTCTGATAAGTATGTTGATGCACCCAGGCTGGAGCGACCTGAGCCTTTTACCTATTGTAAGCCACACAGTCACATGTCCCGATTGCCAATGTAGTACTAATATGTGGTCGGCCCTCTCGTGGGATGCCAAACCATTTATGAAAGCTACAATTCTTGACTCGTACCCGTAGGTATAAAAAGATAATCCAAGTATATCAATTGCACTTCTTGGTCAAAACCGGTGCC
This sequence comes from Akebia trifoliata, assembly GCF_017979445.1. Lineage (NCBI taxonomy): Eukaryota > Viridiplantae > Streptophyta > Magnoliopsida > Ranunculales > Lardizabalaceae > Akebia > Akebia trifoliata. Next base: position 5,166,928 of record NC_141389.1, on the reverse strand, counting down.
TAAGCAAGATCTTGCCCCGATGTACCCTACTGTACGAGGGGGATAGACTACATCTATTCTAGACAAGAGGTATTTAAGTGGGCCCTTACTCAGCATTGTGCGCCACCTCTCAACTGGAGATCAAACTGGTTGTTTTTGGCTTCAGAGAAGTGAATTGATGTTTAGATTATCACCTATACGGTATATCAAACCAAGTCACCACGTATCGAAAGGTATATAGGTATGCTTGGGCAAGGGTGGCTAGATAAAATTGCATTGCACGTAGTAAACCTAGAGTCTAGAAGCCTTCCTATAGGTCACGACCCGAACTGACTATGGGTGTTCCTGGGTTACTTTATTCAATCCAACCAACAGGTAGGTGGGCAAACCGATCCAGAATAATCAAACAAAACCCACAACATCGGTCTGACCTAATCGGTGAAATGTACCGATTAATTTGAACCACTTAAACCAGTTGACCCAATGGACAAATGGATCAAACTGATCGATACCAAATCAGTTGGACTAATTGGTTTCACTTTTAAAGATCCAGACCCCTTTATCTAGAAAGATTCGATCTTAAGATTAAATTAATTTATCTGATCAAAGGTTCAATCCCAATTAGGGGTAGACCCGCATCTAACCTTTCTCACTTTCTTGGTCACTATAGACTTATGGTGCATTTGGATTCGATTTTCCGTCAGACTTGGACTATTTTATGTCAAAACTTTAATCATGTGGTTAAGAGTCAAACCTTTAGAGTCAATGGTTAACCTTGGTTTACTTCCAATCAGGTGATAATTGGTCCTAAACGTTCTAAACCTCCATCTGTACCACTTTGGGTTCGTGAAAAGAGTCGTCTTTCTAAAGTACCATTGCTAAGTAGTCAGTCATTGCCACAAGAAGAAACGAGTACCATGGATGAAGCTGCGCTCCGTCAGATTTTAGAATCTTCTCAAGCCCAGATTATTGCCTCTATCCAAACACAAATTGAATCCCTGAAAATTGAAAAGGGAAAAGATAAAGCTATAGAACCTCAGGATGTGTTTGACCTCGTTGAAAACCAAGAAGATGATCAGTTACACATCGACCCTGTCCTAGCTCATCGAATAACTCAAGTTGAAACTGCTTTGAAGAACATCAAAGACCCTGATGATCTTACTATTGGATTAGGGTCAATGACCTTGTTTCCCACGGTCTGTCTACCAGAAAAGTTCACAATGCCTGATATGGAGAAGTTTGACGGTATTGGATGCCCTAGGACTCACTTAAAAGTATATGTCGGCATAATGCAATCTCAGGGTTTAAGTGAAGAACAGATGGCTCAACTTTTTCAAAGAACCCTGACAGGTCCTGCACTACGCTGGTTAATGTCATTGGACTCATCTCGGGTAAGAACATGGCATGAATTGATGAAGGAGTTTATTGGTCGGTACTCATTCAACACAGATATTGAACTTACAAGAAGAGACCTAGAAACTACTAAACAGAAACCCGGAGAAACTTTCACTGAGTTCATTGCTCGATGGAGAGTTAAAGCCGCTCAATTGTGGGACCGACCTCAAGAGAAGGAACAAGTCAAGATTATCCTCAAGAATCTCACTCCAAATTATGCCAAGTACTTGATGCCTCAATACTTGCCTACTTTTCAATCCCTCCTTGAGGCTGGAAATCAAGTTGAAGATACTTACTCTTCAGGACTTTGTGGTAACTCGTCTGAGTCAAAACCCAAACATTTCAAACCTAATGTCAATTCCTTGCAAGTGGCCAACACCTCCTTCGCACTATCTCCACAAGCTACTCAGCCTTCACAAGCTAAGCTTAGGAGACAGTTTGCCAATCTTGGAATGTCCCTTAGTGTTGCTTATCAAAAATTGATGAAAAGGGGATTGCTGGCACCTTTACAACCTAAGCCTTTACCTAATCTTCTTCCCCCAAACATAGATAATGGGTAATTCTGTGAATTCCATCAGATGCCTGGTCATATTCTTGACAGGTGTATTACTCTCCGACATGCTATCCAAGATCTTATTGAGCAGGAAAAGTCACCATACCCACTCCTACTACTCCCAATGTTAAGACTAACCCTTTGCCTACCTTTCAAAATCAACCCCCTCCTACTCTGAACCTAATATCAATATCCAAACCCGAATCAGTTGACCCAGTTTTCTTTATTCACCCAATGGTCTTAACAGTACATTTACTCCATGCCAGAATGAGCACAACTACCCTAAGGCAGTGACAGGACTGAAGAACAGAGAAATTATTGAAGCAATGGGTTGTCCCGCATGTGACAGGAATATGAAGAGATAGTAAAAGCAGGCAAGTTCAAGTCATCCATCGAAGATAACTGAAGTGGCATAGACTCTAGAATTGCGTCCCTCCATTCATAATGATGTCGTCTTAGTTTTTTTTTAGCTTTAGTTGCGTCAGTCTTTAAATTCAGTTAGTCATCTTTATTTTTGATTTTAGTAAGGTGGTCAATCTATGTTCTTTTCAATTCCAATAAATAAAGAAGCTTTTGATTATCATGCGTGCAATAATGATTTGAATATAAGATTTAACATGAGAAATGACTTAAAACTCACTAACTAAACTTAATAATATTGGAATTAAAGAGTACACTCAAGAAGTGCAAATTGGTGATACATTATCCTCAAGAGAACATGAAGAATAGTAAACTTACTTGAGAAATTCAACAATATTTTTTGCATGATCTCATAAGGATATATGGATGAATTACACAAAAAACATAGATCAAGTCAAGAGTGATTTCAAAGTCAAAGATTATCGGTCAAAGATGATATAGCTGAAAGCATCAACAAAGATGCTAAGACTTACAAGTGGATCTACCATGTTTCTCACTCAAAAGAAGAAGAGTTCTCATTCGCAAAAGAATATAAGATTTTTTTTGAAGTTTGGAAAATTGAACAAGTCAACGTCAAATACAAAGAAGTCAATCACACTCAACTTTGTAAAAGAGACTAAAGATTTCTCTTTATAAAAAAAAGACTGAAAATTATTCATTCTCATCAGAAGAAGATTGAAGACTCATTCTCAAAAGAAGACCTTACTCGATAGAGCAATCAAGACATCAAGTTCCTAAAACCTTGGCCAAATCAAGTAGTATTTCACAAAAGGAGGCCTTCATTGGTCGAACCATTTTCATGTCTTACCAAGAAAAATATAACCGTCTTTAGCCCCTCGCAGCCTAAAAAAAAAAAAAATCAATAGCCTCTTCTTTCTAAACTATGCCGACCAACCTTGGGAGGGAATCTTATTATGAACTACGTTTTGACCTGGTCCCAAAAGATAAAGAAAATATTTGGGGTACGTAGGCAACCTGAGAAGTTACTTCAGGCCCGGTCATGAAAAAAAATATATTCTCTTAAGGAAAGTATTATCCAAAAGGAAAATCCCCTATTGAAAGGTTTAAAAGAAACGAATGTCAAACTAGGGGCATTAGAAAAAAAAAAAGAATCAAAAGAATTGATAAAAAGAAAAGAATGCCAAACTAGGGGCATTTAGAAAAAAAATCAAAATAATTGATAGGAAAGAGAGAATATCAAACTAGGGGCATTTTGGGAAGTTGAGCCTTATATCTTTTCTTTCTAAACCATATCCTAAGCCCACCTATTAAGTCCTCCTCAAGGCTAATTGACTCGGTTAAGGTGCAGGAAACTGAGAAGTTGTCGAGTTGGTTATACAAGATCATCAAGAAAAAAAAGAGAAGCCCGCTAAGTTGAAAATCTGAAAAGGCGACCTAGGCAAAAATCAAGGCATCATCAGAAAAAGAAAAATAAAGTCCGCTAGATTAAAAACCTAAATAGGCGATCTAGGCAAAAATTAAGGCATCATCAAATGGGAGGAAAGGTCCCGTCAAGAAGAAAAATTCAGAAGGAAGCTTGTGCAGAAACTGCAGAACCATTCAAGCCACGATATTTGTCTTTTAGCCAAGAGCTCACATCCAACAAAGACAATATTGAAGTCGAAAAAATCAGAAGTCATCATGAACATTGTAGGATCTTCAAAAGTATGTTTACTTGTTCAAGTGTTCGCTAATGGAAGATGTAGAATCATCAACCACTTTGAAGAGGAAGATCTTTTATTCTAATATTTATCGAGATTTTTTAAGTCCAGCTAAGCATTTTTCAAAAGAAATTTGAAAGAAAATGATCAATTCTTTATTGCACATATGATATCTTAAGAGTCTTAAATTTAAGAGAATGTCAGTGCTTCTATCTGTCATACATTAGAGTCCAAGCGTAATCCATTCCATCAGTCTCGTAGTCAAGTCTCAGTTAAAGTCAACCTTGAAACTAGGGGCATTTTTTAAGGTCATTTAATTCCAAAGTTTTTGTTCTTAATCACATGATAAAAAGAAAATCTTACAAAAGCTTAAAAGTCCGGTGAAGCCCAATGATAATTATGAATCCAGATGCATGATAAGCCAATAAAGGATTGATCTTCCAAACTTTGAACTCGATTTTGAATCATAAAATGAATTAATATGATTGTTTAAGTTCCTATAAATCTAAGCCCGAGAAACGTGGCTTAGTAAGTTCGAGTCCGAGAAACGAGACTCCAACTTTTTGAATCATAAAATGAATGGCCTTGTTGAAGTGCCTATAAACCTCAGTTCGAGTCCGAGAAACGAGACTCCAACTTTTTGAATCATAGAATGAGTGGGCTTGTTGAAGTGCTTATAAACATAAGTTCGAGTCCGAGAAACGAGACCCCAACTTTTTGAATCATAGAATGAATAGGCTTTTTGAAGTGCCTATAAACCCAAGTTCGAGTTCGAGAAACGAAACTCCAACTTTTTGAATCATAGAATGAATAGGCTTTTTGAAGTGCCTACAAACCTAAGTTCGAGTCTAAGAAACGAGACTCCAACTATTTGAATCATAGAATGAATAGGCTTTTCGAAGTGCCTATAAACCTAAGTTCGAGTCCGAGAAACGAGACTCCAACTTTTTGAATCATAGAATGAGTAGGCTTTTGGAAATGCTTACAAACCTAAGTGCGAGTCCGAGAAACGAGACTCCAACTTTTTGAATCATAGAATGAGTAGGTTTTTTGAAGTGCCTACAAAACTAGGTTCGAGTGCGAGAAGCGAAACTCCAATTTTAATAGGATTGTTTAAGTTCCTCTAAACTTTAGTCGGAGTCCGAGAAACGAGACTCCAGCTTTGTTTGAATCATATTGAATTAACAAGATTATTTAAGTTCTTTAGCCCGAGAAACGTGGTTACAATAGGTTCGAATTCGATAAATGAAACTCATTTTTTTTGAACTCTAAAAAAGAATTTCAAATAGGATTTAATGAAGTTCCTACAATGTTATGACTCTAATTACCACATTGTTAAACCTTGCCATGATTGTTTCATTATTGTCAGTGAGAGAAGATCTCTAGGACCTGACACATTTTTACTCAGTAAGCATCACACCATTGCACACACGTGCACTTTTGCATTAGTCAGGGAGAATTTTCTAAAATTCGAGGATCTGACACTATCAGTGAGAGCTCACACTCAAGGACCTGACAACCTTTTAATTCGGGGTGAGCTTTACCCTCAAGGATCCGAACACTGACGAATTGCTAAATCAGGCTGCAAAATGAACTGTCATTAGCTTTGGCATTCGGATATCGCACTATCTACCAAAATAGATTTGCTATCTAGTTTGCTTCAACCCTCTGCCAAAGTGGGGCATCTGTAGACACCCCATTTTTGCATCCGCCTGATTAATCAACTCGTCAACCCGATCGCAATGATTCCCAATGATTGATGTGTATTCCATTGCTTTATTTTGTTACTAGATGTGTTTCAGAAATCCGGATGAGGTATCTCAAACTAACAAAACCTTAGAAACCACGCTACGCTAGGAAAATACGACTCCAGAAACATAGAAATCATCATTTTTCAGACAAAAAGAAGCTTCACGATAAAAATCACTAAAAAACTATCAAATTACCAAAATACCCCTAACATCAAAACAACCCTAGAGCCTACATTACGCTTAGGAAAACCCTTTCAAACACATAAAACAACAAATGAAATCAAATAAATCATTTCACCAATTTTAACAAAATTTGACAAAATTATGAAAATGCCCCTCATTAAGTTCATGACTATTTCACACAAAAAATTTCATAAATGACACAAACTAATATTTTCATTTGATTCCTTACAAAAAATCGATTCTAAAACATCCTAGAACATTAAAAACCGACTTAAAACATGAAAAGTCCTCTCCGGGGGTAAAACAGTAATTTCACAATTTTCATAATTAAAATTTTCGAAATTAATAAATAAAACATTAAATAATTAAAGTGAAACATTAATGAAATTAATTTAAAATTTTGAACCTGAAAAATCGATCAATCGGACTTTCGGGTATAATTGTTGAGGGTTCGTGGATATTTCTTTAAGGACCCCTCCATTTGGGGGTCCAAAGAATTAAATATATTTTAGAGGGGGATCTCCAAAAATTAAAAGTCAATAAGCAAGACTGAAGTCAAGGTATTAAAGTCAATCAAGTAAAACTGAAGTCAAAATTAAAGTCAATCAAGCAAGACTAAAGTCAAGATATTAAAAGTCAATCAATTAAGACTAAAGTCAAAATATTAAAAGTCAATCAAATAAGACCAAAAGTCATAATAGAACTTTAATTAAATAATAACTCTATCTAATAGAGTTCTAACTTAAAAACAATTCTACCTAAAACAATTTTAATTAAAACACAATTCTACCTAAAATAAGTCTAACTAAAACACAACTCTAATTAAAAGATCTCTAATTAAACACTAACTCTATCCAAATCAACCCCTAAAAACATCTATAAATAGAGGTGCTCACACCCTATTTTCGTATCAAATCATAAACCCTAGGAGAAGTAGGTCTAGAAGCTCCCCTAGCCCTTCATAAACCCTAGTTTTGGAGCCCCAACTCCTTACCTAACATCCCCCCTTCAATTTTAGTCTAGAAAACATCTAAAATCCCTCTAAAAACACCCTTAAATCCGCAACAAACTTGAAGAGTTCAGATTCAGAAATAAAGAGATACCTTGATTAAGGAGATTTGAAGTCAAATCCGGAGACAGAACGAAGTAAGGGAGTACAGTACAAGGAGTTCTTTTTGTCAGATCTGAGGGAGCAAAATCCTTACTATCGGAAAGGTATGAACTTTTTATTTTTATTTTAATCTAGGTTTTTAGCAATGTGATATCTTCGGGAATTTAGTAGAGATCGGCTTTGGTCGGGCGGGGTTGGTGCCTAACACCTTCCAATCCCGTAACATGATCCCCGAATTCAGTTTTTTTGGTTTTAGATTAGTTTTTATCCATTTAGAGTCATTGATCGGTTCCTAGACCGTAATAACTAGGTGGCGACTCCCAAACCTCAAGGGTCAAAAGTGGATCCGCGCACCCCGCGGATCGAGGGCGCTTTCAGTAGCCACCACAAATATTAAAAAAAACAAATAAAATCTAAGCACTTAAACCGGGCTGAAATTTCCTGCCATAATTTTCTCTTCACTTACTAGTAACCCCTGTTTTTTCAATACACATAAAATTCCAAACAACAAATCTCTGTTCCTCAAGGGTGACCAAAAAAGTGTTCCAACGTGTCATGACGTACCGATATGCCCGTCAAGATAATTTTTAATGACTATTAAGGCACAAAATAGATAAATATTGGCCAAAAATCAAGGTCATGACAATAAACTTGTTAAATATTTTAAAATGCAAAGTTATATTTATTTATTTATTGAAAAACATTAAAAATAATAGATAACTTTAACCCTGAGGGTGTATAGGTTGTGAGTTCGATACCAAGTATGAGCAGTATTTCCTCAGGACCACATGCGAGGGCACACCCTCACTTACCCAGTCCGTGTGATGTGCGGGCCTTGCGTGTGCTTGGGGTAGGGATCCATATACCTTGGCTCTGACCCTGGTTCTTTTGGGTCCCTCTTGTGGGACTTAAACATAAGTTCAGACACCCACGTCATAAATAAATAAAAAATTAAAATAAAATTTCTGACACAAGTTGGTGTATCTTTTTAATTAATTTGGCTAAGTTTGTCATGACTCCTCAACTTGGTTCAAAAAATATTTTAGGGCCAAAACAACTTGAAATTCATTTGGATTGAGTCAACCTTGTTTCAGGACGTGGCTCAACAAGTTCTAAAGCATCAGATTATGAGTTTATTTAAACTAACCAACAAAAACATATTTTGAAGGGTTGAGGTTCTCCATCAAATTGATGGTGGAAATGCTAGGAATTCTCAAGAAAAATAAATTGAAAACAAATTAAGAATATTTTATTTTCCTTGCCGTACATCGACCGTCTGTTTGTTGGAGATCTAGCCTCAACCGTATATTGAAACTTAAAATGTCTACATTCAAATTGTTTTATTCTCAATCACATTGCACCATGTATTTATGTTCTAGACAAAGTTGAGGGTGTTGGAATTTAGAGGGTTGAATTTGAAAAGTCTTTAATATTCAATGGGTTTAAATCATTGGGTTAATATTCAATCCCAACTTTATGCTTTATGTTTTTTTTTTTTTTTTTTGCTTTAGTTTTAGTATTGTTTTTGCCTTGTGTAATTTTAGTCCCATATTGACTAGGATAAGAGATGATTTGCAACTCTTAGTCGTACTTCTATTAACTTTAAAGTTGATAGAAGTAGTAAGTAGGCTCATGCGCACACTGGGGCTCAAGAGAAAAACGGAGGTTCCAATTGGGATTTAGATCAACCGGTCCGAAAACCTTAATGCGTGTGCGCACGTACAACTTGCGTGCAAGGGGATGTAAAATCTTAGATTTATTTAAATGTTTTTGTTTAGTCGATTTAGCACAAAAAAATTTCTCTGATCTCTTGCTTATTGCACTGTTCTATCACCATTTGTATATTTATATTCTTCATTGTGAGAGCACAAAATATCGTCGAGTTCGAAGTTACGCTCCAATTGGAGTACACTCTTGAAAACGTGGTTTGTTGTATCCTAGAGAACAAATGCTTATAGATTGTGGTATAGTAGCAGGGGCGGATTTCATTTTAGGATAGTACTTTGTGCATGCTTCACCATTACTTTTAGGTAACGTATTTCTGTTACATTCAATTCAGAAATCAGGAATTATTTCAAGCTACTTCTCTCTCTTTTCAGACGAAATCAGTACACATTATATAACAATCTAAACTGAAATTCTTAATTACTAATTGCCATGGAGAGGGTCTCTAATTTCGTGCACTATGCAAAACCCAAAAAATTAGAAGGCAAGAATTTCAAATTTTGGCAATGGAAAATGTTGTTATATTTAACAACATTAAGTTTGGCTCATATCATCACCCAAACACCAGTTTCTTTGGATGATAATGAGGAAGATTAAACCAAAAGAGATGACTATCATAAATGGGAACACTCTAATTTCACGTGCCAAAATTATATCCTAAATTGATTAAGTAGTCTTTTATATAAGGTCTACTCCTCTGTTGAATTTGCCAAAATTTTATGGGAAAGTCTTGAAAAGAAATATGCTCTAGAAGATGCCAACAAGAAAAATTTGTTGTTGGGCATTGTCTAGACTTTAAAATAGTACATTCTAAGTCTGTAGTATAACAATTTGAAGAGCTTTAAATCCTTATTCATGAGATTCATGCCGAAAGTATGAGTATATGTGAAGGATTTCAAGTTGGATCAATAGTTGAAAATTTTCCACCATTTTGGAAAGACTTAAAAAATATTTTGAAATATAAAAGAAAAGAAATATGACTCGAGGATCTTGTGATAAGACTTAGAATTGAGGAGGATAACTAAAAGAATGAAACAAATTCTATGATTTCTAAAGCGAATGTAGTGGAAGAAGAACCTCCAAATTCACTAGAAAATTCAAATTTGGATTTAGAAAAAGAATGTTAAAAAAGAAGTTGCATGATCCAAAAGCCAATATCCAGAAGATTAAGGAAAACTACTATTTTTGTAATAAACTTGGACACTGTACCAAAGACTATCATAAAAGAAAAAATTTCAGCAACACCATCAGAAACAAGAACAAGCCAATGCACAAGAAAATGAAGGAATGTAGAAGAAAGAAATGAAGTACACTCATCATGGCCAACAATGTAATTAAGCTCTTCAATGAGTGGTTTGGATGGTTATCTTTTCCTGTCGAGCCACTGTAACGCTTATGTCCGCTTCCTGTAGACATCCCATTTTTGCACTTGCCTGATTAATCAACTCGTCAATCCGATCACAACAATTCCCAATGATGGATGTTTATTCCAATGCTTTATTTTGTTACCAGATGTGTTTCAGAAATCCGGATGAGGTATCTCGAATTGACAAAACTATAGAAACCACGCTACGCTAGGAAAATATAATCCCAAAAGCATAGAAATTATCATCTTGCAGACAAAATGAAAATGATAAAAATCACTATGTAGACACCCCATTTTTGCATATGCCCAATTTGACAATTCGTCATCCGGTTACCGTGAATTCCTAATGATGATCGTAAAGAATTCGAAGGCTTGTGAGTACTGTCCCTGATTCCCTTCGTTTTCACTCTTTTCATCTCCCCTACTCGTTGTGACTCGACATAGAAATTTTCGCACGCTTAAGATCGTCATACGTCACACTCGATTTAGCAAGCATACACGCTTAGGCTCGCCACACAGTTCGATAACCTAGAGACCTCGCCATGCTAGGAAAATACGACTTTGAAACATAGAAATAATCACGTTGGGACTAAATGAAACCTCACGCCAGAATTCGTAAAAATCCGCAAAAATCGACAAAATGACAAAAATACCCCTAATAAATTTTGGACCTTCGAAAGACTTCGAAAATACCTCCATTGCACTCAGAACATGATTTCGAGTCTAACGGGACCCAAATCGACGAAAACAAAGAAATTTAGGAAAAATCATAAAAATGACCGAATTGCCCCTCGACCTCCAAACTCAACTTAGAGACCTTGACCGTCAGGAAAATGTAACAAAATCAAATCTAATTAAAAATCCAATAATAATAAAATTAAAATAAAAAAATCAAACAATTCAAGTAAAACAATTAAACAATTCAAACAATTTAAACTAAAAATTAAACTATTTAAACAATTAAAACTAAAAATTAAACAATCCAAACAATTAAAACCAAAAAAAAACTCAAATTAAAAAAATTCAAACAACTAAAACTAAAAATAAAACTCAAATTAAAAGTTAAACAATAAAAAAATTTAAATTAAAATCAAGTAACAATTAAAATTAAAAGTTTAAAATTAAAATCAAACAACCGATAAAATCAAAATGCAATCAATTAAATTAAGAAATTTTCAAATTAAAATCGAACAACCAAAATAAAATTTTCAATTAATCAACTCATTCAACATTCGAATTAAAAATCAAATTTAAAATAAAATTACATAATCAACTAAAATGAAAAATCAAATTAAAACTTAAATCAAAATGTCAAATTAAAAATTAAACCAAAATGTTGACTCAAAATTATAACCCAAAAACAAAAAATAATCAATCAATCATGACTCACCAACGAGTGACCATTAGTGCGAGAAGCGTTGGATCTGGATCGCCTTTCCCATTCTCTCCCAAGAAAGAAGGAAAGTGAAACGTGTTAATTGAAATAAAAGGAGAAAGAAAATCAAAAGAGAGAAAAAAAAAAGAAGAAAATAGAAACTTCGTTCCTATTTAAAGAGAAGACGTCTTCTTCTCTTGAGGACGGCTTCTTCTTCCTTCACATCTTCTTCCTCAACGTCCTTAGGCTGAAAACGATTTCTTCTCCATTGAACGGACTGTCATCTTCTTCAACGTTGGTTGTTGAAGAGAATGAACATAGACTCTCTCTCTCTCTCGGCTCTCTCTAACATCCTTGGACATACATCTTCATCTCTCTGATCTCTTTCTTCTCTCCCTCACGTCCTCTTGGATAGCAACACAGAAAGGAAGAGGGAAGGAACAGTGAGGAAAAAGGAGAAAGAAAAAAAAACGCCCTCCTTTGAGCTCCTCTCTCTAACGTCCTAAAGATTGAAGGCCATCTCGTTTTCAGCCCTCTTCTCCCTCTCTCATGTCTCCCCTTGCTGTAGCACTCCATAGACCTCGCAATTCATCTCTTCCACCTCTCTGTCTCACGTCCTACTGCTGTTCATTGTCTCCTTCCCCATTAAAACCTGCAACTCATCTCCTTTTCAATCCTTCCCCACATCCTCTTTCTACTCTCTCCCTTTCTCTCACGTTCTCCAGTTTAGAACGACCCCTTGCTGTCCCCTACATCACCTCCACTTACCTGTAACACAGCTGACTCCATTAATGCCTGCAACTGCTCTCCCTAGCCCACATTCACGTTCTACCCTTCAACAGCCCATTCGTCTTCATCTTCTTTGACTGAACCTACCACATAGCCCGCTGCTACAGCACTCATAACGCCCAGCCCTTGTTCTACTCGTGGCTACCATACAGCACCCCCAGCCATTCATCTCTCGCACGTTCTATCCTACAACGGCTCATTTCGCCCTCATCCTTTCCATTGTAACACCTTCAACGGTTTCACTGCATTTACATCACAGAACAACATCTCTTTCAGCCATCACCATCTTGACGCGTACGGGTGCTCACGAGCCTTTGAGGATCGTACCTGAAGGAATCAATTCAACATTATTTTATTCTATAGGTAAGTTGTTTTTAGTTTGTTTTTATGTATTTATTTACTTTTACACGTCGAGAGGATTAGAAGAATTTTGTTATGAATTTTTTTTTATATATATTTTTCTTACTTTTGCATAGCAATAGGATTAATAGAATATTTTTTATGCATTTTTTTTATTTTTATTTATTTTTGCATAGCAATAGGAGTAATAGAGTGTTTTTTTATGCATTTTATTTTTATTTTTATTTTTATTTTTATCTCTTTTTGCATATTGATGAAAGCGCCCTCGATCCGCAGGGTGCGCGGATCCGCTTTTGACCCTTGAGGTTTGGGAGTCGCCACCTAGTTGTTGAGGTCTAGGAACCAAACTGACTCTAAAAAAGACAAACTAATCTACGAAAGAGAAAAAGAGTCCGGGGATCACGTTACGGGGTTGGAAGGTATTAGGCACCAACCCCGCCCAGCCAAAATCGGTCTCTACTAACTGCCCAAATATATCACATTGCTAACAACCTAGATAAAAATAAAAAATTACATACCTTTCCGATAGCAAGGATTTTGTTCCCTCAGATCTGACAAAAAGAGCTCCTTGTACTACCCCTTGCTTCGTTCTGTCTCCGGATTTGACTTCGGATCTCCAAGATCAAGGTATCTCCTTGTTTATGAATCTGAACTCTTCAAGTTTGTTACGGATTTAGGGATGTTTTTGGAGAGATTTTAGGTGTTTTTTAGACTAAAATTGAAGGGGGGATGTTAGGTAAGGAGTTGGGGCTCCAAAACTAGGGTTTATGGGAGGCTATGGGGGCTTCTAGACCTACTTCTCTTAGGATTTATTATTTGATACGAAAATAGGGTGTGAGCACCTCTATTTATAGAATTTTTTTAAGGTTGATTTGGATAAAGTTAGTATTTAATTAGAGTTCTTTTAGTTAGAGTTGTGTTTTTGTTAGACTTGTTTTAGGTAGAATTGTGTTTTAATTAGAATTGTTTTAGGTAGAATTATTTTTTAGTTAGAACTCTATTAGATAGAGTTATTATTTAATTAGAATTCTATTATGACTTTTGGTCTTATTTGATTGACTTTTAATGTTTTGACTTTAGTCTTAATTGATTGACTTTTAATATTTTGACTTCAGTCTTGCTTAATTGACTTTAATTTTGACTTTAGTCTCACTTGATTGACTTTAATACTTTGACTACAGTCTTTCTTGATTGACTTTAAATTTTTGGAGAACCCCCTTCCATTATTTCTTTAATTCTTTGGACCCCCAAATGGAGGGGTCCTTAAAGAAATATCTCACGAACCCTCAACAATTTTACTTGAAAGTCCGATTGATCGATTTTTTACTTCAAATTTTTAATTTAATTTCATCAATGTTTCACTTTAATTATTTAATATTTTATTTATTAATTTCGAATTTTTTTATTATGAAAATTGTGAAATTACCGTTTTGCCCCCGGAGAGGACTTTTCACATTTTAAGTCGGTTTCTAATGTTCTAAGATGTTTTAGAATCAGTTTTTCATAAGGAATTCAATGGAAATATTAGTTTGTGTTATTTATGAAATTTTTTGTGTGAAATGGTCATGAACTTTATGAGGGGCATTTTCATAATTTTGTCAAATTCTGTTAAAATTGGTGAAATGATTTATTTGGTTCTGATTTGTTATTTTATGTGTTTGAGAGAGTTATCCTAAGCGTAACATAGGCTCTAGGATTGTTTTGAGGTTAGGGGTATTTTGGTAATTTGATAATTTTTTAGTGATTTTTATCGTGAAGCTTCTTTTTGTCTGTAAAATGATGATTTCAAGGCTTTTGGGATTATATTTTTCTAGCGTATCGTGGTTTCTAAAATTTTGTCAGTTCGAGATACCTCATCCGGATTTCTGAAATATTTCTGGTAACAAAATAAAGCAACGGAATACACATCCATCATTGGGAATCATTGCAATCGGATTGACGAGTTGATTAATCAGGCGAGTGCAAAAATGGGGTGTCTACAATTGATAGGAATGATAGAATATTTTTTTATGTATTTTATTCTATGTTTTTATTTTTTATTTTATCTCAATAGGGTTAGAAGAATCTTTTATTCTTTAGTTTTTTTTTTTATGCAGGTTTCTAGGTATTTTATTTATTATTATTTTTTTAGGTTTTGCATGTTAGTAGAATTAGGGGATTTTTCTGTAAATATCACAATCATTATGCTCGAGTTGGATTCGTACGATTTGTGATGATATTCAAGCACATCTACTATTTTGATAATTGGCCGAGTATGATTTTTCCTCAAATTTTGAGATTGTGTATGCTTGGTAATTGTGGATCTCCAATTTGGTAAGTGTGATAACATGGATTCTCTGTTTTGGTAAATTTCCAAATTGATGATTTTTGGCAAGTTCATAATCTTCTAATTTGGGACTTCGTTGTTTATATAATTCTCTCTTTTGGAGGTTATTCGTGGATTATTGGAAAACTTGCATTCGAAAACTTTCTAACATGAGATTGTGTGATTTTTTTCTATGTTGGGAGAATGTACATTCACAGATTTCTAATTTAGAAGTTTCATATTTCAAAAATTTCCCAATTTAAAAGATTTTGCATTCTCATATTTAGAAGGTTCAGATTTAGAAAGTTACATTTTTTGGAATGTTCTATTTTAGCAAGTGTATCTTTTTAAAATTTTAATTTGGGAATTCATATAGCTCTTGAATTCTGATTTAGGAAATTTTATGTTCCTAATTTGGAAATTTTATAAGTCCCAATTTGACAGGTTTCTGTTTGTAATCTTCCCATTCAGAAGATTCTCATGATTTTCTATCTTGGATAGTTTGAGGAATACTTGGAGGTGGAGTTTCTTAATTGATTTCAGGTCATGGAGTTGATTAGGGCTTTTTCAAACCCTCCCATACTTTATGGAATTCAAAGGAGAATCATGTGATAATTGGGACGATTTTTAGCCACAGGATTCAGTTGGAAAATCCAACATAAATTGATGATGATGATTGGACTGTGACCTTGACCGTAGTCTCTGTATGTTGACCATAAGATGATCTTGGATTGTAGTAGAGACCGATCATCTTGATCGGGCAGGTTCGGTGCCCAACACCTTCCAAACCCGTAATCTGACCCCTTACCCGTTTCTTTGATCCGTGGATCGACCCATATCCATTTGGAGTTATTTATCGTTCCTAGACCTAAACTAGGTGGCGACTCCCTTTTTTCAAAAGTCCCCCATTTAATAAATTGGACCCTGATCCACTATTTAGAGAAAATGGGTCGATACGATTTCAGTGGCGACTCCACTGGGGATTTTAGGGTCAAACTTGACCCGATCCAAGACTATCCTTAGGTTGACCTTTTGCTCGAGTCAACCCAGTTGACTCAATGAGACTCTCAGATTAGGTTAGATTTTGTCATTTTTTTCATTGGGTTGTGATTGGATGTAATCAATTATTGTGTTCATTGTGATTGGTTTGATGATGGGATGAATGTGATTTGTATGGATGGATATTGTCAAAAATGTCCCGGGCTCACTTTGTCCATTTGCACACACTCACGAGCATGCATATTCATATTTGCATCACGACATGTCCCTCCAAACCCCATAGCCGGATCCAAGCTAACCTGGTCCTTCGGGACACAGGGGATGACAGTGAACGCTACAACTTCAATATAGTACCTTCGGGTATATCAAACTGGAACACCACGTACTGTTTGACCAAGTAAAACTGGGATAGTATATCGGTGTTTCGGGCTGAAGTGACTTAAGCTTTGTCCTAACCTAGCCTCAATCATATAGTAAGCTTAGAACCTTGAACTTAAGTGCGGTCCCACTAGGCCACGACTCGAATCGACTAAGAGTGCTCCCGGGTTGCTTTACGTAATTAACCAAAAGGTAAGAGGGTGGACCGGTCCACACCGCTCAAATTGAACCCGCAATACCGATCCAACCCAATAAATATATTGATGAGACATACCGATCAATGTCAACTTAAACCAATTAGCCCAATTGGTAAATGGATCTTATGGATCAAGACGTGGACCGGTTGGACTAATTGGCTTAAAAATATTACACCAAATGATTCGAGTAGAACATTCAGATCCATTGGGTCGAACCAGTCAAAACTCAAATGGGTACATAGTCCCAATCATTTTTATTGGCTAATTTAATTCAATGGACTGAATATTTTTTTAATCGACAAGATCAGGATTTGTAAAATTCAGGGATGCATCGATTAGTAAAATATGGATCTTACTTTCTGAAGGTCATGCAATCCTTAATTATGATCCATAATTTTCTAAGATTCTTGATCAATTAGCAAATCATCTTCATGTAATCCCTTGCTCGGAATGTTTCATCTGTTAGAGACTTTGAATCTAAGGGGTTAATCTAATAAATACTATCAAGAGGGACCTTTAGTTCTAATTGTTAAAACTTACCCTTGGGTCTTCATCGAATAATCCACTATTGATGGGGTTTCAGGATATCATTGCTCCTAAGCTTAAGCGTCTACCACCTAGTTGGAGTCGAGAGTCAGGTCGATTAGAGCGAACATTAGTACCAAGTGAACCATTAGAAATGGCCTCCGAATCTGAACTCGCAGAAATCCACAAGGTCTTAGCAGTGTTTGCAATGGACATAAACAGCATCAAGAACAAAGTAGATGTGCTAGAACAGATCTCTGAATCGACAAGAAATCCCCCTGATGATCAGAGGGGTAAAGGACCAGAAGGAAGCACTGTTAGAAATCTAGAAGATGTTTACGAGTTTGATGGAAATGAAGAACACTTCAATGAAAATCCGGTGCTGTCTAATAGAATGACTCAGTTGGAAACAGCTTTGAAAAGCATAAAAGGGATTGACGAAATCACAGCAGGCATCGAGGCCCTAAATCAAATCCCTAGAATCCGTTTGCCTGAAAAGTTAGTAATGCCAGAAATGGAAAAATTCAATGGGGTAGGTTGTGCAAGAACACACCTCAAAGTATATGTCACTAACATGCGCACTCTGGACTTAAGTGATGAGCATATGACATTACTATTTCAACGTACCCTATCAGGATCAGCTTTACGGTGGTTGATGTCTCAGGATCCGTCTGCAATCGGGACATAGGAGAATATGTCAAAGCTTTTTTGGCACCAGTACAAGTATAGTACCGAGGTCAAAACCTCTCGAAGGGATTTAGAATCAACTAAGCAAAAGAACGGGGAAACATTTACTAACTTCATTGGTCGTTGGAGGGCCAAAGCTGCACAAATGTGGGATAGACCATCAGAAAAAGAACAAGTGGCGATCATATTGAAAAATCTTTCACAAGGGTATGCTCAGCATTTAATCGCCCAATACCTCCCCACATTCGAGTCCTTGTTACAAGCCGGTAGCCAAATCGAGGATGCCTTCGCTTCCGGGGTCCTTTCCAATCCTTCCGACAATAAGCTCAAAAAGCCCTTCCCCAATTCCAAGCCTAGTATTAATCATGCCTATGTAGCCAATACATCTGCTACACCCATCCATTCTACTTTCTCACCTATTAATCAAGCTAATCCCAATCAACCTCGACCGCGCAGGAAGTTCACTAATCTTGGGATGTCTTTGAGTGTGGTCTTTCAAAAATTATTAAGTAAAGGACTCATTACACCTCTTCAACCTCGACCTCTACCAAGTCCACTCCCCGCTTTTCACAATCCCAACTCATTTTGTGAGTTTCACCAAAACCCAGGCCACCTTACTGATCATTGTGTTGCCCTTCGCCATACTGTTCAAGACCTCATTGATGCCAAAAAAGTTATCGTCGCTACCCCTGCGCAACCGAATGTTACCACCAATCCTTTACCCACGTACCAACCTCCTCAGACCTTGAATATGGTGTCTAATACCCATCTCCCAGTTGATCCAGTTCTCCTCATCCACTCAATTAATCCTAAATCACCTAGCCCTCCCCTTATTGGAATGATAGTTCCCAAGGAAGTTCTCACTACTGGTTGTGAGCCATTCAACTTAACTTCAGATGAAATCTATTGCTTGTCCCCACCTCATCGTGACAGCTCTACTTTGATCACGTATGCTTCAACACAGATGGACTTGGAAGAATCTAATTTCTTAAGAGAAGAAAATCCTTACTTATTGGACCAAGAATATGAATACTTCTCCCTCTATTACAATAAATATGAACATATGACTCGGGAAGAAGGAAATCTCAAAATATCTGAACTCGATATAACCTTGGCCAAGAAAGGAGAATCAAGTCTAAATAAGAAAATGTTAGAAAAGGACAAAGAATCTGAAGAAGAAGATCAAGACTGGCAAATTACCGCAGAATCTCTCAACATTGCTCAGTTGTTCCTTGAAGATTATCATGCTTCAGTCCTACCGGTTGAAAGTGATGTCTTGAGTCCTCAGTCTGTAATCAAACCCATTGTGGGTACCTGTCTTTAATTTCTCATGAGTCATGTGATTTAGTTTGGGTCTTGTTTTTTATTATTATTTATTTCATAATGTCTTATCCTTGTTAGATCGAGTCTAGCATTTTATTTCTGCTAAGTCAAGTTAGTTTGTCGAGTCTGCAATGGTGTCTGTCGCCCCATCTGAATTTAATTGAATAAAAGGAATTTCTGAATACCTCGAGCGCATTAACGAGTTAACTAATAATCTTGCTTTAGGAGAAGATCCTCTAACAAGGAATCCCCTCCCGAATCAATCAAATTATTTGAACAAGAAGATAAAGGTCAGGTTCAACCTCTAATCGAAGAAGCAAAGGTCATTGACATCGAAAAAATAGTTCTCAAAAAATTCAGATCGAAATTGACTTATCCCTAGAGGAACACGAGAAGATGATGAATTTATTCAGAAAACTCAAAAGACTGGCTCATGTGGTCCTATGAAGATATGTTGGGTAAGCTTGGATGTTGATCAATAAGAAATGGGTACCTGTTCTACGAAATAGAGCGGAATCACATAATCAGAGGACGAGTCACATCATTGCTGAATTTCTCAAGAATGGAAAGGAATCCAAAGTGGAGCATTGTTAAGGCAGCTAATAAGAATCTTAAAACTTCTATCACAAATGTGTTAGACACATTGAGATTGACAAGAGAAGTCATAGGTCATGCCTTCAACATGTCAAACTTCGACTTAGTTTTCTATACGGACTACTTCAGGGTTCTATGCTATGTGGCATGAAAGGAAGTTTGAAATGGGAAGTTCGTTTCTTAAAGTGTAAATAAAATACCTATTGTTAGAAGCGAATTTGATTTATTGTCATGAATCGAAAGCGAAAATGAGAGACATACAAGTTGAAGATTGAGCCTTTAAAGAAAATTGTGAATCCCAAAAGGAAGGTCATCCCGTCACCAAGACAAGACTATTTGGAAAAGCTGTCAAACTTCAAAGATTATCACGACACCAAAATGCTAGAATCAATCAACCTTGGCCAGATCAAATGGTACTACATTTAAGGAGGCCATCTTTGGTCGAATCAATTTTCCTGCTACCCAATTCAATATCTTCGTTTTCAGCCCCTTGCTGCCTTTAAAAAAAAATTGATGCTTTTTTCTTTCTCAACCCGACCACCCAACCTAGGGGAGGGAATGTATTCGAATTACGTTTTGGTCTGATCCCAAAATTTTGGGGTACGTAGGTAACATGAGAAGTTACTTCAGGCCTGACCACATCAAAATAAAAAAAAATAAAAATAGATTCCCCCACGAAGAAAAAATTCAAAAAGAAAAAAAATAAAAAAGGGATATTGTCAAGATGGGGAAGCAAATTCAAATAAAAAGAAAAAATTTAAAAGAAATGCCACACCAGGGGCATTTGGGTTTTTGAGCCTCAAAATTCCTTTCTTCTATGCCTAAGCTTACCTATGAAAGCCCTCCTAAGTACCGCGCGAAAAAGTCAAGGAAGGAAAAACAAAGCGTGATCAGATAGTAACTCCAGAAGTTCAAAAAGGAATAAAAGCGAAAATAAAGCCTGCTAAGTTGAAAACTCGAAAGGGCGACTTAGGCAAAAATCAAGGCAAGCTCGCAAGGTTGAAAATCCGAAAGGACGGCCTTGGCAACAATTAGAGCAAAGAGAAAAGAAATAGAAGAAAAAATGTAAGCTCGCTAGATTGAAAACCTGAAAAGGCGATCTAGACAAAAGTTAGAGCACGCTCGCTAGATTGAAAACCTGAAAGGGCGATCTAGGCAAAAATCAGAGCAATCAAGGGAAATATCAGTCAAGTTGAAGAATCTAAAAAGTGGTCCGAGATAAAATCTTGAAAGTCCAAAGAGACAACTGCATCGACCTTGGGACGAACAATTAATCATCGTACACTCAATACCCAGTTTTAATCAAATATAGATTCAATGGATACAAGTGTCTCATTTACGATTGATCTGAAGAGCTTCACGTCCCTAAGTGAACCGATGGGGAAAAAGAACAGATTCTGTGATGAATTTCAAAAAGAAATATTTTGTTCAAATTTCTTTGAGCCTGACTCAAAATCTTCAACATAAAAAGTCAAAATTAAAAGTTAAAACTTTATTGCGCTTGCGGTAATCAAAGATTTCAAACTTTCATAACAGAGGCATTTTTATTTTCTAAAGAGTGCAGGTCCCCCCTTACACAAGGGGCTTTTTTGTTCTCAAACCATATTCAGTTATCCCTAATGCAACATTCCCTATCCAAACTAGGGGCATTTTGTTCTGAAGCCTAATCAATTTCGATTCCAAAGGATAAGGTTGACTTTGAATTGAAAGTTACCCTCTTGATAGCAATTTTTGAAAACCCTCGAGGTTCAAAGAAAATTAAAATGTTGACCGGACCTTCATAAAATCAAACTTTTGCAAAAGGTGTTGTTAATCTCCTAATTGTTTTGCCCAGATAAGCAATTTATTACTCTTCCACCCCGAGTAGGTAGAGTAGAACTTCCAGATTACTCTTTCACCCTGAATAGGTAGAGTAGTACTCCCAGACAAAGGTTCATTACTCTTTCACCCTGAGCAGGTAGAGTATTACTCCCAGACAACAGTTCATCACTCTTCCACCCCGAGTAGGTAGAGTAGAACTCCCATATTACTCTTTCACCCCGAGTAGGTAGAGTATTACTCCCAGACAACAGTTCATCACTCTTCCACCCCGAGTAGGTAGAGTAGAACTCTCAGATTACTCTTTCACCCTGAGTAAGTAGAATATTACTTCCAGACAACAGTTCATCACTCTTCCACCCCGAGTAGGTAGAGTAGAACTCCCAGATTACTCTTTCACCCTGAGTAGGTAGAGTAATACTCCCAGACAAGAGTTCATTACTCTTTCACCCTGAGTAGGTAGAGTAGGACTCCCAGACAACAGTTCATCACTCTTCCACCCCGAGTAGATAGAGTAGAACTCTCATAAAACAGTTCATTACTCTTCCACCCTGAGTAGGTAGAGTAGGACTCTCAGAAAATCGTTCATTGCTCCTCCACCCCGAGTAGGTAGAGTAGAACTCTCAGATTACTCTTCCACCCCGAGTAGGTAGAGTAGAACTCCCAGAAAAGGTTCATTACTCTTTCACCCCGAGTAGGTAGAGTAGAACTCCCAGAAAAAGTTCATTACTCTTTTACCCTGAGTAGATAGAGTAAAATTCCCAGAAAAAGGTTCATTACTCTTTCACCCTGAGTAGGTAGAGTAGAACTCCTAGAAAAACGGTTCATTACTCTTTCACCCTGAGTAGGTAGAATTAGACCCCCCAAAAAATAGTCTATTACTCTTTCACCCCGAATAGGTAGAGTAAGACATTCAACTTTCGCTCAGACCTTATGTTCAATTATGCGTGTATGCTCATATTTTACTCAGTTTTATTCAATTTTTAATTTATAATTTCCACAGGTTTTCCTCAGATTTTATTACGTAGTTTTTCATCAATAAGTTTGTTATCCTCTCAGCATGAATGCGTTGAATGGAGATGCACCTTTTCAAAATCATCACTACATAATCGCACACACACGCACTTGCAATGTATTTGCATCAGTCAAGGAGAATTTTTCAAAATTCAAGGATTTGACATTTTTA
Source organism: Akebia trifoliata (assembly GCF_017979445.1). Taxonomy (NCBI): domain Eukaryota; kingdom Viridiplantae; phylum Streptophyta; class Magnoliopsida; order Ranunculales; family Lardizabalaceae; genus Akebia; species Akebia trifoliata. The sequence goes on along the minus strand of NC_141389.1, from coordinate 5,144,248 downwards.
GTCTAAGGAGAGCTTACCCTCAAGGATCTGGACACGTCGACAAATTACCGAATCAGGTTGCAAAATGAGCTGTCACTGGCTTTGGCATTCGGATGTCGCACTATCTATCACAATAGATTGGCCATCTAGTTTGCTTCCACCCTCTGCCAAAGAGGGGCATCTATAGACAACCCATTTTGCATATGCCCAATTCGACAATTCGTCATCCGGTTACCGTGAATTCCTAATGATGATCGTAAAGAATTCGAAGGCTTGTGAGTACTGTCCCTGATTCCCTTCGTTTTCACTCTTTTCATCTCCCCTACTCGTTGTGACTCGACATAGAAATTTACGCACGCTTAAGATCGTCATACGTCACACTCGATTTAGCAAGCATACACGCTTAGGCTCGCCACACAGTTCGATAACCTAGAGACCTCGCCATGCTAGGAAAATACGACTTTGAAACATAGAAATAATCACGTTGGGACTAAATGAAACCTCACGCCAGAATTCGTAAAAATCCGCAAAAATCGACAAAATGACAAAAATACCCCTAATAAATTTTGGACCTTCGAAAGACTTTGAAAATACCTCCATTGCACTCAGAACATGATTTCGAGTCTAACGGGACCCAAATCGACGAAAACAGAGAAATTTAGGAAAAATCATAAAAATGACCGAATTGCCCCTCGACCTCCAAACTCAACTTAGAGACCTTGACCGTCAGGAAAATGTAACAAAATCAAATCTAATTAAAAATCCAATAATAATAAAATTAAAATAAAAAAATCAAACAATTCAAGTAAAACAATTAAACAATTCAAACAATTTAAACTAAAAATTAAACTATTTAAACAATTAAAACTAAAAATTAAACAATCCAAACAATTAAAACCAAAAATAAAACTCAAATTAAAAAAATTCAAACAACTAAAACTAAAAATAAAACTCAAATTAAAAGTTAAACAATAAAAAAATTTAAATTAAAATCAAGTAACAATTAAAATTAAAAGTTTAAAATTAAAAGTTTAAAATTAAAATCAAACAATCGATAAAATCAAAATGCAATCAATTAAATTAAGAAGTTTTCAAATTAAAATCGAACAACCAAAATAAAATTTTCAATTAATCAACTCATTCAACATTCGAATTAAAAATCAAATTTAAAATAAAATTACATAATCAACTAATAGAGTTCTAACTAAAATACAACTCTAACTAAAAGAATTATAATCAAACATTAATTCTATCTAAATCAGTTCTTAAAAAAATCTATAAATAGGGGTCCTCATACCCTATTTTTGTATCAAAGAAAAAATCTTAGAAAAAGTAGGTCAAGAAACCTCCACAACCTTCCTAAAACCCTAATTTTGAAGTCCCAACTCCTTACCAAACACTTATACTTCGATTTTAGCCTGAAAAACACCTAGAAGCCCTTCAAAAATACCCCAAAATTCATAAAAAATGTTCGAAGAATCCAGATCTAAGAAAAAGATACTTTGCCTCGGAGATCAGAAATCAGATCCGGAGACAGAACGAAGCAAGGAGTACAGTACAAGAAGCGATTTTATCATATCTGAGGGAACAAAATCGTTGCACTAGAAAAATGTGAGTATTTTTATTTTTTTATTATTATTTAGGCTTGTTAGCAATGTAGTTTTATTTGAGAATTAGTAGAGATCGGCATTTACCGAGCGGGATTGGTGCTTAACACCTTCCAACCCCGTAACGTGATCTCCGGACCCATATTTTTCTTTCGTAGATTAGTTTATTTGTCTTTTAGAGTCAAAGTTTGGTTCCTATATCGTAATAACTAGGTGGCGACTCCAAAATCTCAACGGTCAAAAGTGGATCCACGCACCCCGTGGATCGAGGGCGCTTTCAATGGCGACTGCACTGGGGATTATTGAGGATCAAACTTGAAAAACCCCAACTATGGGAGCATTGCTAGTAGAACCTAATTGTTTATTTTATTTTATTTTTAGTTATTTATTTATTTTTATTTTTATTTTTATCATTCTTTTGGCTCTATTGTTGATCATTGATTGGGATGTTGAATATTTTTGTTTGGCACATCTTTATTATGGTTCAATTTGGAGTCATTCAGAGTGACCCTAAATAATGCTGGATATCAAAGGTTAATGACATGAGGAATGACCTATTTTTTTTTATTTGAATTATTTTTGGGTCTGTATTATCCTTTATTAGTATATTTTGATTCAATCTTGGATACTTGGTTTTGATTTTTTTTTATGGTTCGATCTAGGGTTATTTTGGGGATGACCCTAAACAATGAAAAATTTAAATTGCCATATAAATTGAGGATGGAATGATAGTGGTTGGGATAAGGAGCCTTAGTTTTTTTTTTTAGGAAAAACTTTTTTTGGATGAAAATTTTTTAGCACGTTATTATGCATGGGTGGTGAGTTATGAAAATAAATTATTTGTAATTAATGTGCTAAGAAACAAAAAAAAGTGTCTTTTTTAATGTTGTTCGTGATGAGGAGAGAATTCCAAGAAAAAAAAATCAAAAAAAAAACTTTTTACACGTGGTATGCCATTAGTAGAAAACAGTTTTTGCTATTTTTATCATCTTCTCCATGTGTTTAAAAATGGAAACCAGCAAGAAAAGAGGTGTTGCCTCTCTCTCTCTCCCCCCTTCATCTCTCTCTCTCTACATTAGAAGAAGGAAAAGATCCCTGATTTTCTCGACTAATAAGGCAAAAAAACCCAAAAAGAAAAGAAATCCGAATCGATCAATCGATTTTTTCTATTAATTAATGATTTGGATGTTGAACTAATCATATATAGATGTCATCTTTGGATGGTTGGTCATTTGAGAGGGTGATGAGAGGGTGTATGAAGGCATGATTGCCGTTTGGGTGTTGGCTTTGAAAGAGGGTAGAAAATCCAAAGTCTTTGTTGTTGGAATCTCAATCTGCACAGCTGTTCATTGCGAATCATTTCATGGCTTCTCATCTACCGAACTTCTTCTTACAAATCCCTTCGATCCTCCATCGTCTCTCTTTGTTTTTCCCTCAATTTCCAGTTGATCTAACCTTGATCTAGATTCCTTTTAATCAATTCTCCTTCTTCTCTATCGACTGATACGAATTTGGTAACCCCTCGTTTCATAAATCTGATTCTTGAGTTAGGGTTTCCAAAATTTCCATCTGTGATCTCAGATTTGATTCGAAAATGTAGTTTCGGCTTTGATTATTCACTAAATTTCCGATCAGACTACCCTTTTGAAGGTCAACCATGGTATACAAGCGGTCTGTTGGTGATGAAGAGTTGTATGAGCTCTCTCTTAAGCATCCGAGATATCTGAAACATGGTGATCAACTGGCTTTATTTGATGGGTTTGTGCCTTGTAATAACTTTCCTCTGAAACTTCATACTTCAGTTGTCAAAAGTGTTGGTAAATCTCAAGGTAAAGAGAGTTTTTTTTTTAAACAATGGTCATCTAACTTTCAGTTGGGGCTGATGAGGATCTTGAAACCAATGTTCCAGGCTGCTTTTTTTTGTGTTGTTTGCCATGGGTCACTAACAACGTTGATGAAGAAATCTCCAGGTCAGAGATTGTTGTTTGGGCATTTGTCTCCCATAATGTTTTCAATCTGGACTGCCCCACAAAGATAACAGGTCGACCTGAGGAGATTTATTCACCTCTTTTGGTTTATCAATCCTTGATTTAGGTCTGTCAGACCAGATCATCCAGCTGATGTTCCATTATTGGCAATTACAGATGGGTCTTCGCTGGTTCTTGGCTTAAAGATACCTTCATAGTATTATAACAGTGAATAAGCGAATTAAATCGGCTACCATGTCATGCGTAACAAGTGAGTTGACGATGTGTATCTGAGGCACTCGTACATGCGTTTTTATGGGCGATGTAAAGTTTAGAAAGGATGGGGCGGCCAAGACTAATGTTTTTGATTTTATTGTTTAATCTAAAAGCCTGGGCTACAAGCTCTGACCGGGTTTGACTCAAGTAACAGTTGACACGTACCCTACCATGGTTTATATTTCTATACAAGCCTATGTTTTTGTCCTCAAGATCAGAATGCACCAAGATACGAGACATTAATTGTCTAAATTCCAGCAACTTGATTTGGTGTGCTAATTGGTTTTTTTTCTTTAGGTTGTGTTCTCAGTTTTTTTTAGTAATAGTTTTCTTTTTGTTTTTTTATTTTTTTATTTTTTTATTTTTTTTCCTTCTTTCTTTTCGTTGTTTTTTTTTAATTAGAAAGAAAAATCAAATCCATTTGCAAAAAAAATAATATATATATATATATATATATATAAATAAAAAATTAAAAAAATTAAAAAAAAAAAAAAAAAACATCATCATCTCATCAATCATTATTACTTCCTCAATTCAATATCCCTTGAAATTTGGATTATTTCGAGAGTGACCCCCGATTGGGCCATTAAAATTTTTTTTTTTTGTTTTGGGAAAATCTCCTTAGTTAGACTCGTAATATATCATGTGATATTCAACGTTTTCTTGAATGCCTCATTTCATTGTGATATGTGTGTGATCGTGATTGATTGATCTTGATTGGTATGTGTAAATATCTTGATTATTCACATTGGACCATATCCTGATATATCATATCTAGGGTATATCGACCCTTCTTTAATGCCTTGATTAGCTTGATCACACGCTATTGATTGATGATCGATTCATTAAGTGATTTGATAGTAGATATTTATGTGATATCTCATACACATATCATGATCTTAATTGAGATACATATTGAGATATGCAGGCTTGGATCCTAATGCTAATGTTGTGGATTTTGAATGTTTTAGACAATATCATGTGATATCTATGCTTGTATAGTTTGATTTGGCTCATGTGCCCATTTGTTTGAAAAAGTCCCTAGGTACACCCCACCCTGTTTTGCACACACCACATGCACATTTACTATTTTGTACGCTTGCATATCCCATTTAGCCAACGTGGCACTAGTGCGTGGCCCGGTCTCTTCGGAGATGCGACGTCATTCATGAAAATCACAACTCCAGTCATGTACCTTAGGGTATATCAAACTAGGGCATCAATATTGTCTGATCAGGTGATTCTGAGAGGTATATTGATGCACCCAGGCTGGAGCGACCTGAGCCTTTGACCTATTGTGAGCTACACAGTCACATGTCCCGATTGCCAACGTAGTACTAGTACGTGGTCGGTCCCCTCGTGGGATGCCAAACCATTTATGAAAGTTACAACTCTTGACTCGTACCCGTAGGTATATAAAAGATAATCCAAGTATATCAATTGCACTTTTTGGTCAAAATCGGTGCCTAAGCGAGATCCTGCCCTATTGTACCATACTGTACGAGGGAGATAGACTACATCTATTCTAGACGAGAGGTATTTAAGTGGGCCCTTGCTCAGCATTGTACACCACCTCTCAACTGGGGATCAAACTGGCTGTTTTTGGCTTCAGAGAAGTGAGTTGAGATTTTAGATTATCACTTATACAGTATATCAAACTAAGTCACCACGTATCGAGAGGTATATAGGTATACTTGGGCAAGGGTGGCTAGATAAAAATGCATTGCATATAGTAAGTTTAGAATCTAGAAACCTCCCTTGTAGGCCACGACTCGAACTTATCGTGGGTGTTCCCGGGTTGTTCTATTTAATCCAACCAAAAGGTAAGTGGGTGGACCGGTCCATACCGCTCCAATCAAACCCGCAATATCGGTCCAACCCAATAAACTTAATTAATGAGACATACTGGTCAATATCAAGTTAAACCAATTAGCCCCATTGGTAAATGGATCTTATGGATCAACAGATGAATCGGTTGAACTAATTGGCTTAAAAATATTAAATGAAGTGATGTAAGTGGAATATTCAGATCCACTGGGTCGAACCGGTCCAAACTCAAATGGGTACATAGTCTCAATCACCTTGCATCTGCTAGTTTAATTCAATAGACTGAATATTTCATACTTAACAAGATCCGAAAATCATATTCATTGGTTAGAGATTTTGAATCTAGGGGTTAACTTAACCCATGCTATCAAGAGAAACCTCTATTTATTAAAAGTCTACTCTATGGTCCATAACTAGTAATCCGCCTTTGATGGGGTTTTCAGGGTTATTATTGCACTCAAACTCAAGCATCCACCTCCTAGTTGGGGTTGTAAGTCCGATCAGTTAGAACAAACGTCAGTACCAAGTCAACAGTTAGAAATAACCTCCGAATTTCTCAATATCACCCAGTTGTTCCCTAAAGATCACCGTGCATCAATCTTGTTGGTTGTAAGCAATGTCTTAGTCCTTAGTCCTAATCAAGCCCGTTGTGAGTAGTTGTATTGAGTTTTCATAAGTTATTTGAGTTAACTCGAGTCCAATTTTTCAATGTCATATTTTCTTTAGATCGAGTCTAATCTTTTTCTACTGAGTCAAGTTAATTTGTCAAGTTTATAGAGGTGCCTGTCACCCCTTCTGAATTTGATTAGATAAAGAAAAATTTTGAATACCACGAGCGCATTAACGAATTAACTAATAATCTAGCTTCAAAGATATATTTTTCTCCTGAACAAGAAGAGTTGGGCTCAAGAAAGCAAATGTCATTGACCTCGGAACAGAAATAAATTCCTAAAGAGATTCAAATAGAAACCATCCTATCCCTAGAAGAACACAAGGGGGTAATGAATTTTCTCAGAAATTTCAAAAGACTTGTTCACGTGGGCTTATGAGGATATGTTAGGTGTAAGCTTGAGTGTTGTTTGACACGGATTAGATATTGAATTGATAAAAGGAGATCAAAGAAGATCTTACAAAATGTATCAGTGCTAGACTTCTCAACATGGTAGAGCTCCGAGAATAGATTACCATTATCTGATTAATGAAATAGTTGAAGCGGTATTGATCTCTGATAATGGATCGTACATCAAAACTTAGGTTATCACTCTATGTTCAAAGTTCGAGATTCGACATCACATTATCTCTTTACCGTTCTCAGCCTAATGGAATAGTTGAAGCAGCTAGTAAAAATCTCAAGACAATCATCGTGAAAATATGTCAATCACACATCATTGGCCAGAGAAGTTACCATTTATGCTATGGACATATTGCACTTCAATACAGTCTTCTACTAAAGTCACTCTAGTATATGATATGGATGCAATCTTACCAGTTAAAATGGAAATCCCGTATCTCAAGGTCTTCAAAGAAAATCAATTGTTAGAAATAGATTGGGTTCGCCAACGTAGAATTAAACTTGATTGAAGAAAAATAACTTAGAGTTTTGTACCACGTGCAAACTTATCAGAGAAGAGTCACTCGCACGAAGGTCAAAATTCACCACTTACAAGCCAAGGATTTAACCATCAGACTTCGAAGAAAATTGACCACCTCTCCTCGACCATAGGAGGAAGTCTGAACTTAATTGGAGAGATTCATCCATTAGCAAGGAAACACTATTTTGGAAAATCATCAGATTTCAAAGAGAATCGAGTACCTATCTTTGACCTTAGAGGGAAGTTCAAACCAAATCGGGAAGGTCCGTTCATTATCAAGGAAATATTACCAGGAAAAGTTGTCAGGCTTCAAGATCATGATGGAATATAATTACCAGAACCAACCAACCTTGACCAAATCAAACAATACTATATTTAAGGAGGCCATCTTTGGCCAAATCAAACAATACTATATTTAAGGAGGCCATCTTTGGCCAAATCAATTCTCCTGTTACCCAATTCAATATATCCTTTCTCAACCCCTTTGCAGCCTTTTCAAAAAGAAAAATTATGCCTTTTTCTTTCTTAGCCCAATCACCTAACCTAGGGGAAGGAAGATCCGAACTACGTTTTGGTCTGATCCCAAAAATTTGGGGTACGTAGGCAACCTGAGAAATTACTTCAGGCCCAACCACATCAAGATAAAAATTAGATTCCTCGACAAAAAAAAATTCTAAAAAGAAAAGAAAAAGAAATATCTTCAAAATGGGGAAGAAAATTCAAAATAAAATAAAAGAAATGTCACACAAGGGGCATTCGGGTTTTTGAGCCTCAAAATCTCTTTCTTTTTATACCCAGTCCTAAGTTTACCCATGAAAGTCCTCCTAAGCATCGTACGAAAAATCAAGGAAAATAGCAAAGCATGATCAGACAGAAACTCTAGAAGTTCAGACAGGAAGAAAATAAAAAGAAGAAAAAAAAATGCCTGCTAGGTTGAAAACCCCAAAAGGCGACTTAGACAAAAATTAGGGAAAGCTCGCAAGGTTGAAAATCCAAAAGGACAACTTTGGCAACAATCAAAGCAAAGAAAAAAGAAAGCTCGCTAGATTGAAAACTTGAAAAGGTGATCTAGGCAAAATTTAGAGCAAGCTCGCTAAATTGAAAATCTGAAAAGGCGATCTAGGCAAAATTTAGAGCAAGCTCGTTAAATTGAAAACCTGAAAAGACGATCTAGGCAAAATTTAGAGCAAGCTCACTAGATTGAAAATCTGAAAAGGTGATCTAAGCAAAAGTTAGAGCAACAAAACAAAACAGAAGAAAAGCTCAAAGCAGTCCGAGCTGAAATATCAGAAGTCCAAATAATCAAGTTCAATACTTAGCTTAAACCAGGCACAGATTCAGAAGCCACAAGTATCTCGTCTTTGATTGATCTGAAAAATTTCATGTCCCTAGGCGAACCGATGGGGAGAAAGAACAAATTCTATGATGAATTTCATAAAGAAATATTTTGTTCCAATTTCTTTGAGCCTGACTCAAAATCTTTAATATAAAAAGTCAAAATAAAAAGCTAAACCTTTATTGCACTTGCGATAATAAATGATTTCAAACTTTCATAACAAGGGCACTTCCTTTTGCTAAAGAGTATAGTTTCCCCCCTTACACTAGGGGCATTTGTTTTCAAATTATGTTCAATTATCCCCAGTGTAATATTCTCTGTTAAACTAGGGGCATTTTGGTTCTGAAGCCTAGTTAATTTCAACCCTAAAGGATAAGGTTAACTTTGAATTAAAGGTTACCCTCTTGATAGCAATTTTGAAAACTCCTCAGATTCAAAGAGAGTTAAAATGTTTACCGAATCTTCGTAAAATCCAATTTTTATTAAAAAAAAAATCAAATGCGAAGTTAATTACCTGTTTGTTCCCTCAAAGCTTAGTTCATTACTCTTTCACTCTGAGTAGGTAGAGTAGAGCTTCCCCAAAAAATTAGTTCATTACTCTTTCACCCTGAGCAGGTAGAGTAGGACTCCCAAAAAACTTAGTTTATTACTCTTTCACCCTTGGCAGGTAGAATAGGACTCCCAAAACAATTAGTTCATTACTCTTTCACTCCGAGTAGGTAGAGTAGAACTTCCCAAAATAATTAGTTCATTATTCTTTCACCCTGGGCAGGTAGAGTAAGACTCCCAAAATAATTAGTTCATTACTCTTTCACTCCGAGTAGGTAGAGTAGAACTTCCCAAAATAATTAGTTCATTACTCTTTCACCCTGGACAGGTAGAGTAGGACTCCCAAAATAATTAGTTCATTACTCTTTCACTCCGAGTAGGTAGAGTAGGACTCCCAAAATAATTAGTTCATTACTCTTTCATCCTGAGCAGGTAGAGTAGGACTCCCAAAACAATTAGTTCATTACTCTTTCACCCTGGACAGGTAGAATAGGACTCCCAAAACAATTAGTTCATTACTCTTTCACTCCGAGTAGGTAGAGTAAAACTTCCCAAAATAATTAGTTCATTACTCTTTTACCCTGGGCAGGTAGAGTAGGACTCCCAAAATAATTAGTTCATTGCTCTTTCACTCCGAGTAGGTAGAGTAAAACTTCCCAAAATAATAAGTTCATTACTCTTTCACCCTGGGCAGGTAGAGTAGGACTCCAAAAAAAAATAGTTCATTACTCTTTCACTCCGAGTAGGTATAGTAGGACTCCCAAAACAATTCATTACTCTTTCACTCCGAGTAGGTAGAGTAGAACTACCCAAAAGTTTAGTTCATTACTCTTTCACCCTGGGTAGGTAGAGTAGGACTCTTAAAAAGCTTAGTTAATTACTCTTTCACTCCTAGTAGGTAGAGTAGAACTTCCACAAAAAAAAAATTAGTTTATTACTCTTTCACCCCGAGCAGGTAGAGTAGAACTTCCCAAAAAATAAAAAGTAGTTCATTATTCTTTCACCCTGAGCGGGTAGGATAGAACTTCCAAAAAAATTTTTTGGTTCATTACTCTTTCACCTTGGGTAGGCAGAGTAGGACCCCCAAAAAGCTTTAGTTAATTACTCTTTCACTCTGAGTAGGTAGAGTAGAACTTCCAAAAAAAAAATTTAGTTCATTACTCTTTTACCCCGAGTAGGTAAAGTAGGACTCCCAAAAAAAATTCATTACTCTTTGACTCAGGGTAGGTAGAGTAAGACATTCAAATTTTACTCAGATTATGCTCACTTTTGCTTAGATTTTACTCAGATTATGCTTAGTTTATGCTCAGTTTTTCTCAATTTTTACTCAGTTTCACACAGTACACACACTCACACTTGCACTTTTTAGTCAGGAAGAATTCTCTAAAATTCAATGATCTGACACCGTCAGTGAGAGTTTGCGCTCAAGGACCTGACATTCTTTAGTTTGAGGAGAGTTTTACTCTCAAGGATCTGAACACCCCGACGAATTGATAAATCAGGCTGCAAAATGAACTGTCATTAGCTTTGGCATTCTGATATCGTACTATCTACCAAAATAGATTTGCTATCTAATTTGCTTCAGCCCTCTACCAAAGAGGGGCATCTGTAGACATTCCATTTTTGCACTTGCCTGATTAATCAACTCGTCAATTCGATCGCAACGATTCCCAATGATGGATGTTTATTCCAATGCTTTATTTTATTACCAGATGTGTTTTAGAAATCTGGATGAGGTATCTCGAATTGATAAAACTATAGAAACCACGCTACGCTAGGAAAATATAATCCCAAAAACATAGAAATCATCATCTTACAGAAAAAAAGAAGTTTTACGATAAAAATCACTAAAAAATGATCAAATTACAAAAATACCCCTAACCTTAAAATATCCCTAGAGCCTACATTACGCTTAGGAAAACTCATTCAAACACATAAAATAACAAATTGGAACTAAATAAATCATTTCACTAATTTTTACAAAATTCGACAAAATTACGAAAATACCCCTCATAAAGTTCACTATCATTTCACACAATTTTTTTATAAATGATACAAACCAATATTTTCATTGAATTCCTTACAAAAAATTGATTCTAAAACATTCTAGAACATAAAAAACTGACTTAAAACACGAAAAGTCCTCTCCGAGGGCAAAACGATAATTTCACAATTTTTATAATTAAAAATTTTGAAATTAATAAATAAAATACTAAATAATTAAAGTGAATATTATAAATTAATTTAAAAATTTAAACTAAAAAAATCGATCAATCAGGCTCTTAGGCAAAATTTTGAGGGTTGCCAAGATATTTCTTCAAGGACCCCTCCATTTGGGGGTCCCAAAGAATTAAAGATATATAATAGGGGGGTTCTCCAAAAAATTTAAATCATCAAGCAAGACTAAAGTCAAGATATTAAAGTTAATCAAGTAAAACTAAAGTCAAAATTAAAGTCAATCAAGTAAAACTAAAGTCAAGATATTAAAAGTCAACCAAGTAAGACTAAAAGTCAGAATCTTAAAGTCAATCTCATAAGACCAAAAGTCAAAATCCTAATAGAGTTCTAATTAAATAATAACTCTACCTAAAAGAATTCTAACTAAAATATAACTCTACCTAAAACTATTCTAATTAAAATACAACTCTACCTAATAGAGTTCTAACTAAAATACAACTCTAACTAAAAGAATTATAATCAAACACTATTCTATCTAAATCAACTCTTTAAAAAATCTATAAATAGGGGTCCTCATACCCAATTTTCGTATCAAAGAAAAAATCCTAGAAAAAGTAGGTCAAGAAGCCTCCACAACCTTCTTAAAACCCTAATTTTGAAGTCCCAACTCCTTACCTAACACCTATACTTCGATTTTAGCCTGAAAAACACCTAGAAGCCCCTAAAAAATACCCCAAAATCCATAAAAAAGTTCGAAGAATCCAAATCTAAGAAAGAGATACCTTGCCTCGGATATTAGAAATCAGATCCGGAGACAAAACGAAGCAATAGAAAATGATTTCTGAGGGAACAAAATCGTTGCACTCGAAAAATGCGAGTATTTTTATTTTTTTATTATTATTTAGGTCTTATTAGCAATGTAGTTTTATTTGGAAATTAGTAGAGACCAGCATTTACCGGGCGGGGTTGGTGCTTAACACCTTCCAACCCCGTAACGTGATCCCTAGACCCGTATTTTTCTTTCGTAGATTAGTTTATTTGCATTTTAGAGTCAAAGTTTGGTTCCTAGACCGTAATAACTAGGTGGCGACTCCTAAACCTCAACGGTCAAAAGCGGATCCGCGCACCCTACGGATTGAGGGTGCTTTCACTTCCCTTCACGTTGTGGTTAATGTTCTAGATACTACTCCATATTTGAAATTAGTATGTGCCTCTTGGCCTCAGTCTTCTCATATGGAATAATAGAAAATGATTTCAAAATCCTTGATTTTTTTTTCCAA